>NC_089279.1:0-145000 GCF_963678975.1 Dysidea avara
CCTAACCCTAACCCTAACCCTAACCCTAACCCTAACCCTAACCCTAACCCTAACCCTAACCCTAACCCTAACCCTAACCCTAACCCTAACCCTAACCCTAACCCTAACCCTAACCCTAACCCTAACCCTAACCCTAACCCTAACCCTAACCCTAACCCTAACCCTAACCCTAACCCTAACCCTAACCCTAACCCTAACCCTAACCCTAACCCTAACCCTAACCCTAACCCTAACCCTAACCCTAACCCTAACCCTAACCCTAACCCTAACCCTAACCCTAACCCTAACCCTAACCCTAACCCTAACCCTAACCCTAACCCTAACCCTAACCCTAACCCTAACCCTAACCCTAACCCTAACCCTAACCCTAACCCTAACCCTAACCCTAACCCTAACCCTAACCCTAACCCTAACCCTAACCCTAACCCTAACCCTAACCCTAACCCTAACCCTAACCCTAACCCTAACCCTAACCCTAACCCTAACCCTAACCCTAACCCTAACCCTAACCCTAACCCTAACCCTAACCCTAACCCTAACCCTAACCCTAACCCTAACCCTAACCCTAACCCTAACCCTAACCCTAACCCTAACCCTAACCCTAACCCTAACCCTAACCCTAACCCTAACCCTAACCCTAACCCTAACCCTAACCCTAACCCTAACCCTAACCCTAACCCTAACCCTAACCCTAACCCTAACCCTAACCCTAACCCTAACCCTAACCCTAACCCTAACCCTAACCCTAACCCTAACCCTAACCCTAACCCTAACCCTAACCCTAACCCTAACCCTAACCCTAACCCTAACCCTAACCCTAACCCTAACCCTAACCCTAACCCTAACCCTAACCCTAACCCTAACCCTAACCCTAACCCTAACCCTAACCCTAACCCTAACCCTAACCCTAACCCTAACCCTAACCCTAACCCTAACCCTAACCCTAACCCTAACCCTAACCCTAACCCTAACCCTAACCCTAACCCTAACCCTAACCCTAACCCTAACCCTAACCCTAACCCTAACCCTAACCCTAACCCTAACCCTAACCCTAACCCTAACCCTAACCCTAACCCCTAACCCTAACCCTAACCCTAACCCTAACCCTAACCCTAACCCTAACCCTAACCCTAACCCTAACCCTAACCCCTAACCCTAACCCCTAACCCTAACCCTAAAGGATAGGTACATAGTTGCCTATACCCACTGTGAGCTACAATTACAATACCACAATCTGAGGTGTATATATATATATATATGTATATGTATATATATCAAAACAACATTGAGCTACTAAAGAAATACAATCTTTGTTACTATACAGCTACCAAGCTCATGCTTTGGTCAACAACTGACTAATGCATCTGTGCAATATGGTTTCTTTGCCACTTCAGCTGAGCACAACTGAATGTCTCCACTGTTTGGAGCCTATGGGACGAGCCCTTATTTTACTGTATTATAACCCTAAGGTGTCCACCACCCTAGGGTTACGTAGCACCGTCTAATTAATATTCGCCCTCACCAGATGGACATTAATTAGAACTTTGCATGATGTAAGTGACTGACTGATTGATTGATTGATTGATTGTGAAAAGTTTGTATGTACTGTATGTACTGTATGTGCTGTATGTATGTATGTATGTATGTGCTGTATGTATGTATGTATGTATGTATGTATGTATGTATGTATGTATGTATGTATGTATGTATGTATGTATGTATGTATGTATGTATGTATGTATGTATGTATGTATGTATGTATGTATGTATGTATGTATGTATGTATGTATGTATGTATGTATGTATGTATGTATGTATGTATGTATGTATGTATGTATGTATGTATGTATGTATGTATGTATGTATGTATGTATGTATGTATGTATGTATGTATGTATGTATGTATGTATGTATGTATGTATGTATGTATGTATGTATGTATGTATGTATGTATGTATGTATGTATGTATGTATGTATGTATGTATGTATGTATGTATGTATGTATGTATGTATGTATGTATGTATGTATGTATGTATGTATGTATGTATGTATGTATGTATGTATGTATGTATGTATGTATGTATGTATGTATGTATGTATGTATGTATATGTGTATGCATATAAAACTGAATATGTATGTAGAAAAGTTTGAAAGGCCATAACTCGGTCATCTTTTATCCGATGACTTGAAACTACGTATCAAACAACTCAACTCGTTGAGCCGAATCAGATGATGTGTAGAAAAGTGGGTGTCGATTGTTGAGGACGTATGGAACCCCCTTGTAAGGTAAAAACGTAAGATTGATTTTGTGTGTGTGGAAGCCTTGTTATGTGAAATCCGGTCACATATATATCATGAATACATACTACTTTGTTTTATAGCCTTTTGGATGCTTCTCAAGCTCATGAGCACTTCATGAAGTTCATGAGCATCTCATTTTGTGGTTTCCAGAGAGGCCTTGTGAATAGTAATTATACTTGCAATACATTTGTATATAACCAGTTACATACTTTGCAACAAGTAACTTGTAACTAGGAGTAACTGTCTGTAAAGTAAGTTAGGCCAGGCAATCTTGATTACTTGTTTCTCATCCACAAAAATTTGGATTTCCATGCAGGCAGGAGGC
Source organism: Dysidea avara (assembly GCF_963678975.1). Lineage (NCBI taxonomy): Eukaryota > Metazoa > Porifera > Demospongiae > Dictyoceratida > Dysideidae > Dysidea > Dysidea avara. The sequence goes on from NC_089279.1 coordinate 2,630, forward strand.
CATTTTTCATTATTCACTATTAAAGAAAATACTCCAAATCAAGCTGTCTGTTACTATAAAGGTTAGCTAAAGCCTTTAAGAACTATTATTTACATTTTGCCACCATTTCTGAGGTGCAAGTGACATTTGCTGTGCTGTAAAATGATAGCCAGCCTTCTTAGCATCAAAATATGTGTGCACGTGATTGATAACAGCAATAATGAAATTAAAGGCAGTGGGGTAAAAAAGAATGTGGGCGGGGATGAGAAACAATTAATCATACATAGTAACTAGTTACAATAGTTACTAAGGTAAATATGCTAGATCACTTCAATTTTTGTGCTACATATGGTACTGCCACATTAGCTAATATTATTAATAAGTAGACACATTCTCTGCATGTACTGTCCTTCATGATTCAGTTTGAGTAATATGATTGAAACTGATTTTCATTTTCAGTGCACATAACAATGTTATATCAAGAGTTCATAATATAGATATATTATGAACTCTTAGTTATATACTGCATGTTTCCTTGATGTGTAATAATAGTCATGAAATTATAAGCTAACAAACACAAGTGTAACTTATACTATTAAAGTAACTATAGTATCTAGTTACCTTTTACAAAGTAACTGTAAATAAATGCATGGGATAAAAGTAATGACCAGTTACTTTTCTGAAGTAGCTATTTATGGCTAATAATATTGTAGCTAGGTTAAGTAATGTTTAAGTCTCCAGTTCCTGTTTGTTAGGTTAGGGTAATCCAAAGGCTGCAGCACCTGTTGCTGTCAGACCCTCAGTGTTGGCCACTGTAAAGATGCAATAATAATAATATGGGCAATTGCAATTTTGTCTGAACACATTTAATTTGCCTTCAATCTTTGGGTAGATCTGCGTCAAATATGCAGCACATATAGATATGCCAGTAGGGACCCGCCGATTATGCTGGCATAATAATGAGCATAATAGGTGCCTGAAAGCATTGAGCGTAATGCTAGCATAATAGGCAGAAAACTTGTGCAATGCTATAAATTCTTGCTTATCAAAATACATAACCAACAAAAAGATCGATATACTCTAATAGAACAGTCAGTAACTCTAATAAAATTATCAGGTAGCTGACTGTTCTATTAGAGTATATCGATCTTTTCTGTGACATGCATTTTGACAAGCAAGGATTTACAGTCTGTGCTTCAACCACTTACTGCTTTTCCATAAAATGCAAAGTTATTAGAAATACATGGGAACTGAGGTAAAAATATTGAGCATAATTTGAGCATAATAGGTAAATATTGAGCATTAATTTAAGCATAATAGGTAAATTTTTGAGCAGTGCAGCATAGCATAATAGGTAAAATAATGAGCATAATCGGCGGGTCCCTATATGCCAGCATATTAGGTGGATAGATCAAACTATGGAGTTAATTCCATGAAAATATATCTACTCCCTAAGCGAGCAGTCAGTGGAAACAATGGAGCACTCAAATGCATTGCACCTTAGATTGATACTTTCAATTGTATGTAGTAAAATACTCTAATAGAGCATTCACTGATTGAAATAATTGTAAGAAATGTAGCACAATACAAACATTACAGGAACACTCAAAAGTTCAAACTATGGAATACAGATTGTTACTCCTTAATAGAGCAGTCAGTGGAAACTGCAGTGGAGCATTGTACATCTCTTTAGATTGATAATCTCTAATAGAACAGTCACTTTGTAGTAAAGTACTTTAATAGAGCATTTATTATAGTTGCTAGAGATGTTCCCAACCTAGGTGCATAATGTGAGCAGAAGACAGGAGTATATATAGTGGCAGCAACCAGCTGTTCATGTTGAGTACTAGTCATAGTAACTGAGGATGGAAGTAATGGCAGCAGTAACCAGCTGTTCATGTTGAGTACTAGTCATAGTAACTGAGGATGGAAGTAGTGGCAGCAGCAACCAGCTGTCAGTACACAATATTAGAGGTAGCAACTGCAGGACAGTTGGAAGACAAAGAGTAAAGGCAGAGTGGTAATTAACCAGTTGTTTGTATTGAGTATATACTAGTCAGTGACAAGTCAACTGGAATACATCAAGTAGCAACCACCACTAGGACACTTTGATATCACACGAAGTGACAACTTACAGGTCAAGGAGTACAAGAGACACTTTGATATCATGTGTAGTGACATCTTACAGGTCAAGGAGTACAAGAGACACTTTGATATCATGTGTAGTGACATCTTACAGGTCAAGGAGTACAAGAGACACTTTGATATCATGTGTAGTGGCATCTTACAGGTCAAGGAGTACAAGAGACACTTTGATATCATGTGTAGTGACATCTTACAGGTCAAGGAGTACAAGAGACACTTTGATATCATGTGTAGTGACATCTTACAGGTCAAGGAGTACATCAAGTAGTACAAGAGACAACCACCAAGAGACATGACATCTTACAGATCTTCAAAATAATTTGAATATCTTAATAAAATTGCGTTAATTTTTACACATAACATACAAACGTCATTCCACAATTGCATACAGTATGTGCTATACTGCATTAGAGTAAACATGTATACAATTTAAAACATATTAAATTATATTCCATTCTTAGTTGCCTCCTTGTACTTCTGCAGCAGTTTCACTTTATATCCTAAAATGACAGTTCATAATATAAAGTAGTAAAAGAGACTACCAATATAGCTTGTACAAACACACTGGGTAAAGTAGACTTTTGATCAAACTGATACTTTTACTAGTGATAGAGAACTGTAGGTGTTAAAGTATGGGAAACCATTGCACAATATAGAACAAGCCAAGGTGTTGCTTACCCAGTGTGTTTGTTGGAATGTACTCCTGTACACTCTTCCTTACTATAATATGTTTACGTTGAGCTGAATCCTGAAAAAAAAAAACAGCTAAAAATTAAGTGGATTTTTTCTTAACAGAGTTAACATTTCAGCTAACCAGATGATTATTGGTAACAGCAAAGGTGTCCACACACACGTACGATTTGGCTCCATTACAAGTTCGGGAAAGGGCTGTAATGGACACTGTACTTATATGGCTTCCCCGTAGGAAATGTATTGTGAAAATTTTGATTGGTCGTAAATATTATGTCAAACATTTGAACAACAAGATTTTAAAATACTTTTAGCGGGTCAAGCAGTACTACAAATGAGCCAAATTTCAAGATTGTGTGTAATTGCATCCATGAGTTATTAAATGTTTTAGAGGATTCAGTTCAACGTGAACATACTATACTTTATATAAAATATCAAATTTTAGACAGAAAGAAATCAAGACACACGGTAGTGTGTAGTGCAACCAGCATGCAACACCGTGACAACCAGCATGCAACACCGTGACAACCAGCATGCAACACCGTGAGTACATTAACAGGAAAAAAGAAAATGCAATTTTCATATCATTATTGGTAACTCCGTGCTGCCTTTACGAAACACTACAATTTTTTGCTGTGGACATGCCCACCAACACCAGTACTCAACAATCCAAATTTCAGCAAAATCGCTTCAAGCATTCCTGAGATATGAGAATTCCAAAAATTGGCTTAATTTCTTTTCTTCTTCTTTTTGCACTCTTACAAAAACTGCCATAAAACACTAACACAATATCTGATTGCCTTGAAACTTGGAATAAAGAAGGGGGATAGGCGCATCTTGGTGCCAAGTTTGGCTACAATACAATAAGCAATCAAGGAATCACTAGTGATTATTCACAAAAAATAACACAATAATATTATATTGTTATGCCTACAAGGTAAACCGCTTATGAGAAGGTGACGTGGATAGGTTAACTATTGAACCTCAAACCTTTTGTAGTTTGAAAGAAATCGAGTCAAAACCATGAAGATACAACAAAAAAAACCAACAGTGTGTAACGATTACGCAATCAAGATTAAGAAACGAATACTTGCCACACCTACCAGACAAACCATTTAGTGGAATAATTTGAAAATCGGCGTACAGGTGGAGTAATCATCTTAGAAAGGCTCTTCAATGGTGTAGAAGAATCAGACTTAAAGCCACGGAGTTATAACACAAAATCCAACTTGGTGTAGCAAGTGCGAGATCGAGATACTCTAATAGAGCAGTCATCCTAATAGAGCAGTCACCCTGAAGAGAGATCAGCTAGAAACAAGTAACCCTTAAAAATCACCCTGTAGAGAGATTACCTACTAGAAACAAGTCGTTCTGTAGAGAGATCAGCTAGAAACAATGATAGTTTCAGTTATGTAACAAGTCACCTTATTACTTATGTGATAATCATCCATTTTATTCAGTGTTAAATATACAAATATTTAATCAGACAAAAACCTATGCACATATTATTATAATTGCTTCTCTTGTTCAACAATTCCTGTAGTAAAAAAATAAGTTAAAAGGAAGCACCAAAGCCAGCTTATGGCTGGCTTTGTGGCTTGCAATACAAAAAGAAGTAACATCTAAACCAAAAACAGCCAAGCTGTAAAAAAGTGTGCAGCCACCAAAAGGCCAGGGTGAAAAAAGTTAGTGGCGGCCAAGAAATGTGATGAAATATGATGAAATGGCTATGATGGTAGGTTAATGACAATTCAGATGAATTTTTGTTGCATTAACGTACCATCACAGAGATCACATTTCTTGGCCACCACTTTTGATTCACAACTTGATGTTCGCCCTGGCCTTTTTGGGGGTCACACACTTTTTTATAGCCTGGCTGTTAGGTTTAGATATTCTTTACTGGTACAAACCTTTAACATCTTCCCATAGCTGAGCAGCCTCCACATTCAATGGACTGTCATTATTTGGTTCTATCACAACAACTAATGCCATATAAGGTGTGATCTTTACACTGACCTCCAAGAAGACTTTGTATTGACAACAGGATAGTTCTGACATCATACAGTGCCGACCACTTCTCCTAAAATTATAGAACACTTCAAATAAAGTTGTTGCACCCTACCCCTGGACAATGATCTTTGGACAACTAAGAGACCTGCTAGTAGGTCCTTATATGGTTAGAAACCTGCTAGCAGACCTCAAGCAAGCAAATCTCAGTTTGATCATTTGATTTGCTATGCTCTTCAAACTATATTGCAGGCTAATACACCAGTCACCCAAGCCAATACGAGATTAACCACTGTATTCCTTTTACAAGCATGCTTAAAAGATATCGATTATGGGAGGTTGAGTATAGTATTGTAGCTACGTTTGTTACGAGGAACGGAGATATCATGAAAAAAATTCTGTTTGGAGCACAAGCATTTCAGTAAGTGTTTTTATGCCTGTTTTATCTTCTATTATACTATTGGTGAACCTTACAAAGACCTAGATAGGTAAGCTTCCTTATGGAATGTCTAAAATGTAGGTGTGGTCTGTGCTCAAAACTGCATCAACAACTGTTTGCCATCATTATCCACTCAACCCTCATCTTCAAACTGTAGCAGTTTCTATACACTTGTTCTTCACACTCTGTGACGATATAGGCACTCAACAACTTGCAACTTTCCTGTTGATACTTAGCCACATATTTTGCTATAGAACTACACTTAGTTTCACTTCTAACTTTACTGAGGAAGCAACGATAAGGTGAGAGCTTAGATTTCTCAAGCTCTTCAACAAATACATGTTCAGTCTGGGGATTGTAGGGATTGGTGGGGTATTGACATCTCTACCACACAATTACTGTCATGAGCCATTGTCACGATTATCATGATTATTGTCCACTTATCACATTGTAACAAAAAAAACACTAAAATATTCAACAAAATATTTAAACTGAATGATTATTACTTTTAAAATTTTCTAGATTATTACACGATAATACTGAATGATTATTACTTTTAAAATTTTCTAGATTATTACACGATAATTGCCAATTTCGATTATCACTAATTACAAAAATTAGATGATATCAAATATTGCCAACAACAAAATCACGATTATCACGATAACCAAATAATTTCCCATCCCTAGTTCAGTTATACGTACTTACTGTATTTTAACAGTGTATGGTGATTTTAAAACAACATATCCAAATCCCACAATGACTCCACCCATAAACCCATATAAAACAATCCCATTATCTAGGAACCACGCACATCACAAATTAAATTGGACATGACTAAAACACGGAATGGACTGGGAAAATGGACTAGCAAATGGACTGGGAAGACCTTGCTTGAAAATGTTTTTCAGACATAAAGTAGTTAGGTGCTAGAAAGAATATAACACACAACAACAACCTGAAACAAACCTCTGAACACGATGTTGAAGTGTGCTCAACCGATATTTAGCCATGTGCTTAAAAGATAGTCTGAAAATAAATTCATTTTGTGTTTAATTAAAAGTGCACTTTCTGTTTCGCATGTGTAAACAAGACAAGACACAAACTTTAAGCCTGTAAGTTACTTGGATTTCGTGGTCTGGTTAATTGCTGCAGTTACTTACAGTTGATCTTCAGTTTTACGGGTGACAGCTCGTGACAGGTAGGCAACAATCACCTGGCAAAGCACTGGCTACCACAAATATAGTCTGTGTTATTTTGCTTGTTTAAACGTTTACAACACTGACTGACAACTTCACTATCCCAGGCGTTCACACTGACAGACTGGCACTTTGTAAATTATCCCAGGGTTTAATGTTACATGTTATATTCTTTGTAGCGGCAATATAATGAGTTTCTATGGTTAAAAGTAAAAAAATTTTAAAAATAATAATTTTTTTTTTAAAAGTAAAAAAAAAACTTTCCAGGGAAGTTCCTTCAAGTCCATTTTCCCAGTCCGTTCCGGGTTTTAGTCATGTTCAATTAAAGGACATTAAATATTGCCCAACCCTAACACACACACACATTACACTACACACACACACACACACATTACACTACACACATTACACTACACACACACACACACACACACACCTACGCTACACACACATGCAGACTCACACACACACACTACACACACACACTACACACATGCAGACTCACTCACACACGCACACACACACACACATGCAGACTCACACACACTACACACAACTACACACACATGCAGACTCACACACACACACACACACACACACACACACACACACACACACACACACACACACTACACACACTACAGTACAACACACACACACACACACACTACACTACTCACACACTACACACACCACAAACACATACCACACCACAAACACACACAGTGCTACATACTTTTAATATATCCAAGCAAATGTTACCATGCTCGTCAACATTAGGATGGTAACATGGAGTGGAGAATTTAATAGTTGGAGGCACATAAGGATAACGGCTAGGAAACTGTAGTAGTAACTTGTAGCAGAGTCCGTCATACATTGTGTCCACTCCACCATTGATTGTAGCTATCCATGAGAACAAATTGTCACCATCTGGAAATGCTGACACTCCTTGATCACCAGACATCTACAACAGAGTACAATCATACCAACACAACAATGCAATTCAATTTTATTAACTTTCCAAAAAGGTGCAAAGAGTATAACACACACAACTACTTTACAATGAGTCACAAGTACAAATGGTGAACTACAGTACAAACACAGAGCTCAAACAGCTTTCTGTTACAATTCCACCTACAACCAATCAATACTTGCTATGGTCGGAAGTTATTACCAAATAAGAAATAATTATTAATAATGTTCCCTAGCAACGTACTCATATGTCATAAGAGTCAATCAAACATTAACCTAATTTAAAATCACTCTCAAATTCCATATCCCCCCCACAACTCCCTTAGGTTGGCGTCCTTGTGTTAGTTGGTATCCTCATGTGAATGTGTTTCACCATAGATTATATATTCGTTACCCGGGATATGAAACAGAGTACTTCGCTTTTGACACTCCATGTTGTTAATGCACTTTAATTAGAATAATGCGCATCTAATGGGAAGAACGTAAAAGGCTTGCTAAAAGAAGTATCTGAAAGTGAGCTAGTGTATAAAATCATTAAGTTAAATTGTATATTTGCAGCCTAACTGGAGTTAAGCATCTTCTCTAGCGATTCAGAACAAGATCCAGAAGGGTGGGGTGAAGGTCTCTGAACAAGGCGGTCCGACGGATCTGCCGTTAATTGATGACGTTGCTACATACCGGACTTCCATGATACTAAATTCCTGAGCAGATGTACGACAGGCATGAGGGTAGGAGAATTTGTTAAGAATTGGTGGAGCTGCATCATATCCTGAATCTCATGTGACAACCACCTGGTCTAGTATTTATTACAGTAGTATTATAGCACATCTGGACCATAGCACATCCGTATTTCTCACCAGTGGATATATTGCATCTTGCATCACAGATGTGAATTACAGAATAATTGTATGTATGCACTACAGACGGCTTGGCACATCTTGTAGCTGAGTCTGACCAATCACGAATGCAACTTCAGAGCACGGCCCAGGAGACAACATAAATATGTAGCACATACCTATAATACTACAGCATAAGTTATTATCATTACTGTACAAGATTTTATGACGTATTAATGTGCTATATTTTTACTGTTGCATGGTGTACAGCTGAATGAAACAATAGAAGCCGGTATAGTGGCTAGGTACAATATAGATTTTGAAACTTATCATCAATAATTCTCCACACTGTTGGGCAGTGGAGACCACCATTTGTGAATGACCTGTACAGTATTATCGCCATATATTATTGTTTGACAAGATTGTGATATATTTACAACACAACTGTACTAGGATACTACAAACACCTTTAATAACCAGGAAGCTTGTCCATGGTCTCATTCGCACCAGCACACCCCTTTCATGGGTGTACGCAGGAATTTTGAAAAAAGGTTTCCACTATACAGCTAAGTGACTGGTATATTAGAGTATTACCTGACTGCTCTATTAGAGTATCTTGATCTTTTCACGAAAATCATAATTCAGAACAATGCTATAAGTGTTGCTATCATATAAAAACTATTATTTTAACTAGTTTAAAATGTGTCCTGTCCTATGACAGATTCCAGATTCTGGAAACCTGAAGTTTCAATTTCTTAACGTTTCAAGTAGTTTGTAAAATCCAAAGGGGTTTCCTGAAACCCCTGGAAATCCCCCCTGCCTTTTACCAGAAATATTGTTACAGCTTCAATATATTTTAGGTCACTTGATTCATTCAGGTTCTAAATTCCTCGACATTGTGTGTTGACAGTCTTTTTGTTAAACCATCCACCTCTTGTGCTTCTAAAGTGTTTCAAATATGTGGTTGATCTCACTGTTTCGTAGATCAACTCTCTTCTCATTGTAATCTGTCACTGGATATTAGTAAATAACTTTCTTTCCTGTGTTGGCATGTAGTACGACAGTTGCTTTCCAATAACATTCTATCTGTTTAACCAGCATACAGTACTTGTAGGCTATGTGTATATAGTACCAAGAGTTCATAATATATATATGTACTAGATAAAGCACTGCCGCGAGTGCTATACGGGAAATATAGCACGAAAAGAGTGGGCGAGAGACAAATATAGCACGAGGCGAAGCCGAGTGCCATATTTTGTCTCGAGACCACTCTTTGAGTGCTATATTTCCCGTATAGCATGAGTGAAAGGCAGTGCTTTATCTGGTATAGAGAACTGTCAACTTGAGGTACACACAAGACACACGAAACAATTAGAAACTCACGGAGAAGTGTTATCATCGGTAGAATAGGAATTGCGCCTGTGTTTCGCCTGCATTGCACTGTGCTGCGCCTTCATTAGTCGTTTTGTGAGACTAATCCGTCTTCTCAATACGAAATTTTTTTGATTGTGGTACTTTAATAAGCATATTTCCGTGATATTCTTAGGACTCGTCCGTTCATGTGAGCAAAACGTACTAAGAACGTTCACTACTGCTGACCACAAGCAACCATCATCGAAATCTTCAAGTGTGTCTATAAATTAAATCCAGCGGTTTTCCTCTAGCTGGTTGGGTTGACTGGTTAGCTAGCCACAGTCAGGCTATCAGCCTACACTGGCTTGGTTGATTGGTTGTACTGACCAAAATGAGTGATTACTCACTCAAAGTAGGCTATCAGCCTACAAAATAGACCTGGCAGTTCTATAAATACCTGATATAGAACTGTGGTCTATTAAAGTGTTCTATAACTGCCCAATATAGAACACTTGCGCCTTTATGGCAAATATAGAACACTTTTTTGCTTTGATACTCCCACGCAAAGTTCTTTATATATATATATATTAGGGCTGGGACGAAGCTTCAAATGTTTCATGGGTTCGAAGGTTAAGTAAACTTCAAATTATAAAAGTATCCTTCGAAGCTTCGTAATGCACTCATAGTCTAAGAAAGAATTACAAATAAACGTTGTCTTTATTGCAGCTGCTTATTGATCTTGCACGATCGATGTTCATCTATTTGGGAGTGCTATTCCCACTTTTAAACCATCACAATTTAGCTTGCTACCACAGTTATAGCCTTAAAACACCTTATAAAGTGATAGATATTGCAAGGAAATGTATGTTTAGCCATTAGTTGGTGTTTACCTATGCATGATTGCAGTATAGCGGACACACCCATTTGCAATCGATTGATCATGTCATTCAGTACTGCTGCTATGCACTTTCCAAATGCTTACAAACGTATTAAATAGGATAAAACTTAAGAAGGATGCTAGTGAATACAAGAAAACCTGTAACACCGAAGCTTCGAATGTTCGAACATTTTATTAGCAAATGTTCGAAGGTAAATTTTAATATTCGTCCCAGCCCTAATATATATTATGAACTCTTGGTGGTACCATTGAATGAGCCCTAAAAAGAGAGAATTCTGTGAGTCATGGAAACCATCACAAATTATGTGACATTTCATTATATCACTCATGCAAAACTTTAATGACAGTAGACTATTTTGCTAAGAAATAGTACTGAAATAGTACCAGTAGTTTAGCTTGGCAGGTACACAAAAATTTAGCAACTCTTGCAAACAACTATGCACAACCTGACATCCCAGTCTGAAATTGATAAACTAACTGGGTAATACAAATCTTACATGAGTCCTTTACTGTAGAAAAGCGTCAAACAGTCTAAACAGAGACATCAACACAATGAAATTGGTACACAAAAATAGGTTGTAGCCGCTGCCCATCACTTTCTTACAAATTGCATAGAAACGTCAAAACAAGGCCGAATTGACAGTAACATGGTCTTTCTCTTACTTAGACTCACTTTTAAACGAACAAACAGCGAAGTAGAATTAACAGTTTTGCCTTATCGCTGAACTAGAACATGGAGCACATAGAAATAATTAACAACGCGGATTGGAATTTTGGAATGTACGGATGCTATTGGAGCGCGCCGCTACGTTTCATATCCCGGGTAACGAACATATACGCTGTAATCTATGGTTTGACACACTAATAATCCTCCTCCTGGCTACTCCTCTAAGAGTACACATATTAGCATACTGTTGTAAGTTGTGCTTTTCTTTAATATGATCTACTGTAATGTGTTATGGGGTAATTAATCTCATCAACTAATCTTGATTATTCTGAAGGTCACCTTGATTCTGCCTTGAGTCTTTAAAATCCATTAAGATATCCGCTAGCAGGGTTGTTAGAAACCTGCTAGCAAAAAGACTTAAAGTTTCACAAATCTCACTTTCAATCATCGATTTGCAATGCTCCCTCCAAGCATATTCAGGCTGATAGCCTGCAGTGGGCAACCAGTCACCCAGGCCAACATGTAGTTAACCACTCTATTCATTTTATAGGCATGCCTAAAAGAATTTGATTATGGGAGGTACAATCTAACGTACGTACGTTTGTTACAATGAACAGAGAAGTCCAGAAATATCACGGAAAAATTCTGTTTAGTGCCCATCTGTTACTAGGCTGTTTTCGTCTTCTATTAAACTATGATTAGACTTTACTAAGACCTAAATGGGTAAGCTTCCTTGTAGAAACGTTACTTTGCACTAATGTGGGCATGTCCATACTCAAAACCGTGCCTGTTCTTCGTGCTACTGTGGTGACACTGAAGGCACAACTTGTGACAACTCGCTCCCATCGTATAAATCCGCACAAGCTGCTTCTTCGTCACACGTGTTCTTTACACTGCTATAACACCATAGGCACTGGCTACTGCTAACCCAGCTCAACATTATCAAACACTGCCATTTCCCAGATGTTCCAGATACAAGTCTAACTTGTGAAGGGAAGCAGTGTGAGCTTCGATTTTTCAGCACTTCGACAAGAAACATAGTATTTTAACATTGTGCGACGATTTCAGTACGATGTAACGGACATATAACCCAATCCCACAATGACTCCACCTATGCGGCCATATAAAACGTGCACATTTTCTAAGTCAGTTAGAGACCATGCCCTTGAATCTTTGTGGATTTTAAAAACCCAGCGAAGCGAGATTTTTAAAATCCACGAAGATCCTCGTGCTAGGTCTCTAACCTACACACAATGAACAGTAGCAAAATTATTAGAGACAGTTTTCGCATATTCCACTGTTCGTCTTCAGTATTTAGAAGTGGGCTGCAGGTTCCCTAAGGGTGCTTACTAGCAAGACTCCGTAAATCCAACCATAGAATGTGCAAAAACCAAAATTATGTCAGTCAAGTAGTCCAGTCCACTGAATAGTGACATCCCGGTGTCCAGTTTTGTCACCCACATTGGTAATTATTATTGTAATTGGCATTTATAAATAAGTAGAAATATGGAAAATATTTGTAATTTGTGTGCCTCCAGCGTTTGTCTATGAAGTTAGCATACCTCAGCACACAAATGATTGTTCATTGGAGTTTCACAAGCAATCAATTGTTTTGCAGACCCTACAGATGGTTCATTCTCTTCACCGAGACAGCCAGCTGACTGTCCGATGCTTGTTTTTGCAGTGTTTTAATGATTTAGGCCACTCCAAGAAAGTTCATTGTTTCCCATTTCCCGCCTGCATGCAGATTCTCTTCCCGCATGATCATTCATTATTGCTGTCAACTGAACAATTTATTCATTATTTATCCTGTGATTGCATAGCAGTAACTAGTTTAGCATTCAGAAAGCCCATTTAGCTAGCTTTTCACTGTTCAGATTCTTAGTGTAAATATTTCTATTGACTGATTCTTACCTGTAAGTTATTTATGAATTTAGAAATTACTAAAATGAATAATGATAATGAACCGCCCTCCCGCGTGTTTTTGAGGCCAATGAAATGGGAAACAAGGAATTTTCTTGGAGTGGCCTTAATAATAACTGCCCGCACTAGTTGAATGTTCTTTCGGGGACAGGAAACAAGAAATTAATAAATGTTGGCCTTACATACTGAACAGTAGGAGTGTTCCGTAGGTGTTTGTAAGCGTAGCTGTGGGCAATTTTTCCCTCGGCTAACCCTAACAACTCAAAACCTTTGAAAACTATTGGTCGAATCGTACACAGCCTCGTACGCAAAAAGTGGGAACGTACCATTAAAGTCATCAAGTCTTGTTGAAGTCTCTTTGTTACAGCGTGACCATCCACAGCAACACTATTCGAAGAGTTCATTCCCTTGGTACTTCTTTCAGTTGCTCGCGATACAGCGGGATCCACATTTTGAGAACTCATTTTGAACACCTCGAAAGAAGGTTTGAATTTAAGTTACACAGCACGCATGCGCGTGGTTAAATAACTTTCCTCACGTGCGTATCACTGACATTGGATTCCACCTGGGATTCCATCATAGATAATGTATGCGTTCCTAATGGATTGGACCTTATTTACCTAGTTGGCTTATGGAAACTCAACATGGGTGAACAAAACGCATCTATGAAAAGAGTTTCAAATCTGAGTTTTTCCAAGACGAAAGCATTGCTTGATAGAGCAGCTGCTGTGGCTATAACTTCTTCTCAGAGAATCTTTTATGCACGTAGTAATCCAACCTGGACACTTTAAGTTAAGTTTTGTAGTTAATTATTTTTGTATGTATCCTTGCCATGCCTACGCGGATCTTATCTTTGTAGTCGCATGTGTCCGAGGCTCTGTATGTAATTTTGTCATTTCATCATTATTCTGATGGTTTCAAAAAAAAAAAAAAAAAAATTATTGATAGCCAAAGTTTGCGCGCCCCGAAACGAGGATGGCCCATGCACTCGGCATGACATCACTGCATAAATAATATGTGACCAGGCCTGCGAAAACAGGGCATGTGGGCACAAACTACACCCCGCCACTCTACAAGTCATATCTCAGTACTGGAACAGAATATTTGCAATTCTGTATCTTGCATCATAATGCCAATTAAATGCTTACTAAGAGCTGAAAATTGGATTGCCATAGCATAATGGTACAAACAGTTATTAGTGATGCAACTTCAAAAAAGTAGGCAAAAATCATGTGCCCACATGCCCTATATTCGCAGGCCCAGTCACATATGGAGGTTAATAGCTTTAACCGTGGCTAGCACAAAAAGAATCACGCACGCCTCCAGCCAATCACGTACTAGTACGTGATGCAGAAGGCGCCATTTGTTGGCTCGTGTGATCGAAGTTCAACGTAAAAGTGCGAGACGAAGAACAATGACATTTCATTTCTACCTCAAACGGAACGATATCCTGATGACTAGTAGGGTATCAACTTCTACTGTTACCCCGCGAATCACAGTGATAACCGCCAGATTGTGACCATAAAAGTCTTCAAGCAAGTTGCCGACACTAGTTTGATCAATAGCGCTTTAGCCGTGGTGGCACACACAGATCAACATAATTGATTCTATCGGTAGATCCTCTAGTATCGTCTCGCCCGGTGAGTTATCACCTACCACCGGAAGTCCCCACAAACCAGTCAGGGACGGTTACCCATTCTCCTCCCTTACAACACGGAAGGGAGTGAAATATAGTAAATCCTGGAGGTGGGCGTAGAGGGTACCTGGCGTCAGTAGCACTCAAACATCAGCTACGTCAGTAGCATTCAAACATCTACATTGGTAGCACTCACCCATGAGCTACGTTGGTAACACTCAAACATCAGCTATGTCGGTAGCACTCACACATGAGCTATGTCAATAATGCTCACTAACATGAGCTATGTCAGTAGTACTCAAACCCGAGCTGCATTGGTAGCACTCAATATGTCATTAACACCCCGACATTAGCTGTCAGTAGCACTCAGACATGAGTTACATCAGTAGTAGCCAGACATTAGCTACGTTAGTAGGCCTCAAATGCAGTAAGTTGGTACTCAAACATGAGCTACATCTCACAATGTGAGCCATGTTGGTAGCACTCACACAGGAGCTACATCATCCTGCAGAGAGTTCAGCTAGGTTGAAAGTCATTCTCTAGAGGTTCAGCTACGTTAAAAGTCATGCAGTGGAGGCTTCAGCTACATAGGCTAAAAATCATCCTATAGAGACTTAAGCTAGGCCTGTAAAGAGCTCAGCTAGGTTTAAATTAAAGTCACCCTCTAGACAATTTAGCTAGGTTGATCATCCTTTAGAGAGAATTCAGCTAGGTATACAGTATACATATTGCATTGCCTTGAATAGTGGCAAGTTTATAAGTGTCTGGTGTACACTTATATTTCTTTGCAGCAACTTTAGACCCAGGCCACTGGGTGTAAGTTGCTTCAGACATTGTACTCTGTCTATCCCTTGTAATTATTATTGTAGATTATAATTTGTATATAGGTAAGCAATTATTGCTACCACAGGTCTGTAATTTAATTGCTTAGAAGGTGTCTATGCCAATTTTCTTGTTGATCTGTATGCAGTCCTGTAAAGCATGGTTACCTTCCTCCCTCCACCATCCGACTTTGGAACACCCGCAAAAATCAAATTATTACATCACCAGACTTGGACAAATTCAAAGTACTTTAGAAAATTACTTATTTAACTAATCACTTACACATTTACATGTACCATAATACTCAATTCTGAGTCCTGTACATTACAAATAATAAATAAATAAATATTATAGTATTTTTGTTACCATGGTTACCTGGAACATAGCTAGTATTATTCTTGTGTTGTGCAATGTGTGGGGTTTGGCATATAACATTTTTGCATTACTGATGATACTGTTTGCATTGCCATCTGTCTGGCGTACAATATTCCCATTAAGTGCATAAAGCAAAGATTGGCATAAAAATCTTCCCTTTAAAGTAAAAGGGTAGCATAGTGTAAAATCTTTCCTTTGGATCAAAATACAATGTACCTTTAAAATTAATACTCTATTGTGTGCAGTCAAAGAAGTTGTAGCAACTCATGATAAGCATTTGCACCTCACTATTCAGGGGAGGATCCAGGGGGGTGGCTCCCTTCACTTTTAGGCTTTACTTGATCAATATGCTGAGGATTATAATGAAATTTTGTCTTAGCGTAATTATATGATCACTAATAATACAAATACTCATAAACCCACCTTATAAACATCTTTCCAAGGTATTATCAGTGGATTTAGGCTAAAGTTTATGCAACAAGGACCCGGATCAACATCAGAGATTTACAAGATCGAGACACTTAAATAGAGCAGTCACCAAACTACTCTGACATTCACTGGAAGCATATAGTTGGTTCTGTTATGGAATTTTTACTAATCTGCCTGCACCTATGCATGCAGTGAAGTGCACTGGTCTGTTTAAAAGGCTTGATTCATCTACTTGTGTAGTTAATATGCATGGCAAGACTTAATTCAGATACACAATTTCCATTGAAAATGCTCTCAAATTCAATCTTGTATCATTCAAATTTCACTTTCAACATTATTATTGTAACATGTACCTATTGTTGTGCAATTGTGAGAGGGTGCATCATGTGCTTGGTTGTCTGTACCTACCCAAACTTTACAAAATGCTTCAGAGAGCCATACCTATAATCTAAAGGCAGTATATAAAATATCTACTGCCAGAAAAATGTGGAAATGTCTCCAAATTGCAGTATTTTAGCATCTATTTTTCAGAAATTTCCTGGAGGACATGCCCCTCAGGAAATCCCCTCCCAGGAATGTTCCTGGGGGGCATGCCCTGGATCAGCAGGGGCGGAACTAGGATTTATAAAAGAGGGTAGCGCACTCAAGGTACTAATCTCTTGGGTGGAGGTGTACAAAGCATGCTGGAACTAGGGGGGGCTGGGGGCATGTCTCCCCATCCCCAGGAAATTTCTGAAAAATAGATGCTAAAATACTGCAATTTGGAGACATTTCCACGTTTTTCTGGCAGTAGATATTTTATATACTGCCTTTAGATTATAGGTATGGCTCTCTGAAGTATTTTATAAAGTTTGGGTAGGTACAGACAACCAAGCACATGATGCACCCTCTCACAATTGCACAACAATAGGTACATGTTACAATAATAATGTTGAAAGTGAAATTTGAATGATACAAGATTGAATTTGAGAGCATTTTCAATGGAAATTGTGTATCTGAATTAAGTCTTGCCATGCATATTACCTACACAAGTAGATGAATCAAACCTTTTAAACAGACCAATGCACTTCACTGCATGCATAGGTGCAGGCAATTTGTAAAAATTCCATAATAGAACCAACTATATGCTTTCAGTGAATGTTCTATTAGAGTAGTTTGGTGACTGCTCTATTTAAGTGTCTCGATCTTGTAAACCTCCGATGGACCGATGCTGATCC
The DNA here is from genome assembly GCF_963678975.1 of Dysidea avara. NCBI lineage: Eukaryota > Metazoa > Porifera > Demospongiae > Dictyoceratida > Dysideidae > Dysidea > Dysidea avara. The sequence continues at coordinate 20,217 of NC_089279.1, forward strand.
GGGTCCTTGTTGCATAAACTTTAACATAAATCTACTGATAATACCTTGGAAATTAAGATGTTTATAAGGTGGGTTTATGAGTATTTGTATTATTAGTGATATCATATAATTATGCTAAGACAAAATTTCATTATACTCCTCAGCATATTGATCAAGTAAAGCCTAAAAGTGAAGGGGGGATTTCAGCCCCCAAAGCTCCCCCCCACATCCGCCCTGAATAGTAAGGCATTTATCATAATACAAATGCTCATAATGAGTTGCTACAACTTCTTTGACTGCACACAATAGAGTATTAATTTTAAAGGTACATTGTATTTTGGTCTGAAGGAAAGATTTTACACTATGCTACCCTTTTACTTTAAAGGGAAGATTTTTATGCCAATCTTTGCTTTATGTACTTAATGGGAAAATTGTACGCCTGACAGATGGCAATGCAAGCAGTATCATCAGTAATGCAAAAATGTTATATGCCAAACCCCACACATTGCACAACACAAGAATAATACCAGCTAAGTTCCCAGTAACCATGGTAACAAAAATACTATAATATTTATTTATTACTAGCATTATTACCTGCTCTATGCGCAGGACTATTTCCAAAATTCACACATTGATAACCACACATTCCGGCAACATTATGCATGGCTGGTACTATCACTTTATAGTACATAGCATTGGTACCTGCCCTAAGTGCAGTACCGTCTATGCAATAAGTTTTTAAAATGGGAACCAAGCTATCGATATGCAGTGCTAATTTCATGTACAGTATAATGTATAGCATATGCATGCATTATTTTGTCGCATTTAAAGTAGATATATCTAGTGTACTGAAATTATGCATGTGAGCGTGCACATATGTTGAACAGGCAATCCTTATTGCTAGTACATACTTTAACACTTGGTGTTTGAAGCTGTTATATAAGTGCAGAAGAGAGAACTGTGACATTAAAGGAAACTCATATACATGTATGACTATTATAATACTGTTCTAGTCAGTAGCTATACTTTTTAACATGAGACTTTGTATTAAAAAGTTTGGTAGCTATTTGTGCCATCCTAAATGAATCAACATTGCATGCACGTGCAATGGACACGGCTATTATGTACTTAAAAACACTGAAAACTGAAAAAAGGTGCAGTCATGCAATATAAGCTAGATGGATGAGGTGAAATGAAATCTACACAATGACAGAAGACAAAACCAGTTGTACCAAGCTGAAAAGGTGTTTGCCCTAGTCAGTGAACATCTTACATATCCAAGTAGGGTGATAGAATGTCACTTTTGCATGTCAAATTTTATTGCCCATATAGTTAGTAGTTATACTATTTTAGTATACAAAGCAAACATACTAAAAAGCATGTGTACAGCACTGAATCATGTAAACTCCAGCTAATGCACTAAAGCTTAAGGAATATTTATACAGTTCCCTATGCCCTACAACTGTAATGTCATCATCATTCACCTGCATGTATGCCACCATGAAAGCACTTGGTGAAAATGTTGGTATTTAGCTATAGTTACACATGTAACATGAAAAAGTACACATAACAATGCTGCTTCAAAGAAGGTGCTAGGGACCCGCCGATTATGCTCATAATTTTACCTATTATGCTATGCTGCACTGCTCAAAAATTCACCTATTATGCTTAAATTAATGCTCAATATTTACCTATTGTGCTCGATTATGCTCAATGTTCATGCCTTAGTTCATATGTGTTTGCTACTAGTTTAGCTAACACTGTATAGAAAGAGAAAAATGAGTGGCTGGAACACAAATAATAAATTCTTGCTGCATGCCTGCATGTAAGACGGCGTTGAAACCGGGTCGGGTCATCCGGGTCACATTTTCTCCGGGTCATCCGGGTCTGACCCGGTTTACAATTTATCCGGGTCTGACCCGGATTTGGATCACGTGAGAAACGAAATTGTTCGTTTGACGACGTGGAAACTTATAAACGCTATCGCGTAGCTCTTTCGTAAGCCACGCCCACTTATCGCATTACCAACATACGCTCAGCCACGCTCATTTGTTAGTAAGTGTAGTATATGTAGCACGAAATTGAGGGTATCTATGGTGAGGGGTAGCTATTGTCAGTAGGTGAAGACCTTTTTTTTTTTTTTGGTCTTCAACCTACAGCTAGGCTGAAGTTGCAATATTTACTCAACACGAATCGAACGCTCAAAATGTAGACTCGTTCGCTCGCTCGAGACTAGCCGAAACGCGTCTCGGCTTTAATTAATCCGGGTCAATGGGTCATCCGGGTCAGCAGTAGTGACCCGGTTTCAACGTTGATGTAAGAGACAAGATCGATATACTCTAATAGAACAGTCAGTTTGATGATTGTTCTATTAGAGTTACTGACTGCTCTATTAGAGTATATCGATCTTATTTTGCAATTGTCATTTTTCCAGCAAGAATTTACACTATCGTACAAATATTTAACCTATTATGCTGGCATTATGCTCAATGCTTTTAGGTACCTATTATGCTCAAAATTATTCCAGCATAATCGGCGGGTCCCTAGAAGGTGCATCAAAAAGCACAGATTAAAAAGTTGTAGCCAAAAGCAATGAAAAAAAAGGAGTAGCTAAAAAGATTGCCAAAGCAAAAAAAACAACATGAAAGTTGTTCCATCTGGGACTTGAACCCACTACCTAACTGTTATGAAGCACACACCCTAGCCATTTAACCAAACAAAGCTTCAGATATATAAGTTGAGTAAAACTTGGTTATAAAGGTGTGTATAAGTTGAATGGCTTAGGTGTTTACTTGCGGTTCACCATGCGGTTTATACAAAAATTCCAGTGAGTTTTGGTATGACGGTTGTATGGAGGTATGTGTGTGTAGCTTTGGCTATCTGGCCCAAAAAGTGGGGGGGCCAAAACATGCTTTTGAAAATAGTGTGTGGATCCGGCCTCCTTGCCCCTGCTGGTTCCTACGCCCTTGCTTGAAAGTGAAAAATGACCAAAAAGGTGGACTAGTGAATGGACAATAGACATGCAGCTGAAGCGAAAAATGAACAAAAAGTTGGACTAGTGAAATGAACAATTGAGAGTTGAATTAAAAGTGAACAAAAAGTTGGACTATTGAAATGGACAATTGAGAGTTGAAGTGAAAAGTGAACAAAAAGTTGGACTATTGAAATGGACAATTGACAGTTGAAGTGAAAAGTGAACAAAAAGTTGGACTAGTGAAAAGGACAATTGAAAGTTGAAGTGAAAAGTGAACAAAAGTTGGACTAGTGAAATGGACAATTGAGAGTTGAAGTGAAAAGTGAACAAAAAGTTGGACTATTGAAATGGACAATTGAGAGTTGAAGTGAAAAGTGAACAAAAACTTGGACTATTGAAATGGACAATTGAGAGTTGAAGTGAAAAGTGAACAAAAACTTGGACTATTGAAATGGACAATTGAGAGTTGAAGTGAAAAATGAACAAAAAGTTGCCTTAATGAAATGGACTATTTATTAGTATAACACTTTTAAAGTAAAAATGGACATTCATGATAGACAATTTATAGTTAAAGCAGTAGTATACATGTAGTGAAATGGACATGCACAGTGTGCATACTGACACACAATAACATATAATACTTAAACATTGATATATAGAACTTAAAATTGGATTTTTGTCCACAACGGCATTCCATAGGATTTTTGTCCACAACGGCATTCCATAGCTACAAGTATTACACCATAGGTCATAAGGCTAGCTAGCTACAAGTATTACACCATAGGTCATAAGGCTAGCTAGCTACAAGTATTAAACCATAGGTCATATCACTAGCTAGCTACAAGTATTAAACCATAGGTCATAAGGCTAGCTAGCTACAAGTATTAAACCATAGGTCATAAGGCTAGCTAGCTACAAGTATTAAACCATAGGTCATACCATCACTAGCTAGCTACAAGTATTAAACCATAGGTCATAAGGCTAGCTAGCTACAAGTATTAAACCATAGGTCATAAGGCTAGCTAGCTACAAGTATTAAACCATAGGTCATATCACTAGCTAGCTACAAGTAAACCACATATAGCAGCTCATATTGGGATACCATACAACAATTAATACATCTAATCATTATAGTCTTGTTCAGTTACTGGTCAAAAGTCTGGTCGACATGTTTCACTAGGTTGTGGATCTATCAGAGTGTCATCAGGAGGAATATGGGACATGGAGTCCCTGACCTGCAGTAATCAAACAACACAATGAAGGAATATGTTATACCGAATGGATTTCTTCTACTTGTTATCACTGCACCATAAGTTACTAGTATCTACAGCTTTGCAAATAAACTTCACATCATCTGTTTATTAGCTATCGCTGTGTGCATTGCTTGATCCATGGGTTATAACTTTTCTGCAATAAACATGTGGTAGAAAAGTGAATCAGTAAAATGGAGAAAGATTAAGACAACTGAAGGTTAGAGGGCATGTTGGGAGTCTCACTAATTCTCCTAGCACTTATATCACTCTCAACTAAAGAAGAAAGAAACTAGCCAACTCTTTGATTTTGTGCTTGTGGTAACTATGGGTTATTACTTTAGCCAATCAGATTAATACATGTGACTGTACATGTGTACGTATCAGCTTACACTTTCAACTTTACGAAACACTCTCATTAAATTCTCTCCAGCAATAGCAATTAACTCTTCATCAGAGTAACCTCTATTAATAAGCTCAGCAAATAAGTCAGGATACTTGGACACATCCTCCAGACCAACAGGGACACTACAATAAGATAATTACACTCACTATAACAGCAGCAGCAGCTGGTCTACATACGCTTCAATTCCATTAAAGTCAGAACCAATTCCTACATGATCAACTCCAGCCATCTTCTTGATGTGATCAATATGATCTTCATACAACAAAACAGTATACACTATAACAATAACATAATATATATACCTGCCACTTGACTAAGACTAGCATTAGGAGAACAATTAATAAAGTTAGGATAAAAGTTGACCATCACCACTCCACCATTAGCTGGCTACAGTAACACATCAATTACTAATATACTGCAATGTTGTTGTGTACCATCTGTTGTAGGACATCATCGGGAACATTCCTTGGATTATCACATAACGCATATGCTGATGAATGACTGAAGATAACTGTCACAAAACAATATAACTCTCTATACTACAGTAAGGTCACACACATGCACGCACGCACGTACACGCACACACACACACACACACACACACCTGGTGCTAATGTGGTGTTTAGTACTACCCTCATTGTAGTAGCTGACACATGAGAGATATCAACCATCATTCCAAGACGATTCATCTCCTTCACTACACGCTGTGCACACATAGTAGAGATCATGTGATCAACAACACAAACTGTACCGTGCCAAAATCATTTAGTCCTCCATGACGAGGTGGTCCCGGGATACTACAGGTATCAGCCCTAGTAACATGTTGACGATATAGTGACATGTTGACGGCCATGACAGTAGTTACACTACAACACATCTTGAGTGGTGTCATCTCTTAAGGTGTGTAGTGAGAAAGAAGAGGCAATATCACTACTTTGGTTTGATTGGAATATTACAATGCTTAGCTACGTAATTAACTTATATTCAATATCTACTAAAGTAGCTAGCTGCTTTGGTTTGATTAGAATATAACAATACTTAGCACTTATATTCAAGATATAATGCTGCTTTGGTAGATTCAATGGTAGCTACGTCATTACTGGCTTCAAAAATCACATAGGCCAATCAAAGCATAGGACGTCATGTGAGATTTAGTGTAATTGTGACTGGACAATGAATGCATTTAGTATTAAACTAGTAAGTTATGTAATTCTCACCAAGGGGTATCACATGTATGAGTCAATGTCATATATCTCACTCCAAGATCATATAATTGCCTCAAGGTAGCTAAACTACTATCAATTGCATGTCCTCCCTCAACTCCAATAAGAGAAGCAATGTGGCCAGTCACAAATGCATTATGTAGCTCATCTGCAGAAGTTGCATATTTAAATATCGGATATTGTGCCACGAATCTCTTTATGACATCAATCTGATCAATAAATGTTCTGGTAGCATCCAAGTACTGAGACTTGCAGGACATATAGGCTGACCAGAACTGAGAAATATCAAATCATTACAGTTACAAAAAATCTGAAAATGTTCATATAATATAAACTTTTGTGCTTCTCTTAAGCTGAACAAAATCACAAAAATTTATGATCATGGCTACACAATTTATGATCATGGCTACACAATTTATGATCATGGCTACACAATTTATGATCATGGCTACACAATTTATGATCATGGCTACACAAGTTACTCAAATAGAAAGTTTTGTGAAGTATTTCAACTCCCCCAATTGACAACAGATTATTATAATGAACATTTCCACATTATATAATATTACTAACTTGTGCTCCAAGTTTACCCTTCAACAGTCGAGGAATATCTGCCTGTGATCCATTAACATGACCAGATAGGTCCACTTGGGAAAGATGATTCTTCACTGCACCTCTCAACCACTCTGCCAAATCATCATGGCTACAGCACAAGACACAGTCACACGCAGCTCAGTACAGTCACACGCAGCTCAGTACTACAAAGAGGTAAACTCTTTGTTATACCCAATGGTTTTGTCACAACCAAGTTCAGGGGCACCAGAGTAAAACTGAAAGTGGTAAGGCTCAGGTCTGGGGGAATGTCCCCCTCCCCCTTTCAGGAAAATAGAACATTTCGAGATGCTATTTGAGCAAATTTTGGGATGTAGCCAGCTCTGTGCAAGCCGGTTACGGCTAGTTACCTAGTTGACAAGTTTTTATGATATACAAGACACTGCCAAATAGCACCTCCATAATACTAAAACTTATCGTTTGAGATTATTAATTAAACTGTAAGGAGCATTTCCAAAATAGCAACAATGCCAAATCTACATATACTAGTAATTATTTTTAGAGGTGTCTAACAAGGCCAGGCAAAGTCTACATGAACACAGATTATATACATACTAGTACCCGGGATTGGAAACGCTGGTTTTTATCCAAACTATCCACATTGTAGCGCACCCTTATGGCAGCGAAGCGCCTAGTCAGGCAAGTAGTTGCCTGGTTTTGATTCTTTCTTTTTCTTGCAAGTTCATGGCTAGCTAATAAAGCTACTTAATTCACTCAACATTTCATATTTCATAACATTCTGAAATCCTGCCATAAACAAGTGAATCTGGATGCTTGCAACATATTTATCAAACCAATCTTTAATTATGCTGCCACAGTTTGGACACCACACTCACAATGTCATATTAACAAACTTGAAGCTATTCGAAACCGAGCAGCATGCTTTATTGTCTCAGATTTCAGAAGAACAAGTAGTGTATCAGCTATTAATATGAAATCAGTACAATGCCAACATGAAGAATTAGGATTACTAATGTTTTCTAAAATCTTACATATAGACTTGCTGAACTAGAAATGCCAAATTATATTACACCTGCAATCAGTACTACACGTGGAAATAGTAGCCATCTGCTCAAGTTGATCCTTATAAATTCAGTTTCTTCCCCCAATCAATTCACTTGTGGAACAAGACTATTACCTTCAATGACTTCAGATCTCTAATTATGTTGTAGATATTGTACCATACTCATATATTTTGAGTTTTACAATTAACAAATATATATATATATATATATCATGAACCACGATAGTGGGTTCATAATAGGGATCACCCATGTTTTTTTTGCAAAAACTCTAATAGAACGCATGCCTAAAAACCACTTTGGAAAGCATCCTTCAACTCAAAACAACCCTCTGGTGGTTATTTGCAATGAGTATTGGTCCACTAGTAAGTATCAAGTGAAAAGGAAACAGTATGTGTATTTGGGACAAAATTGAAATTTGCCATTTTGTTCAAAGACTCATCAATTAGTCTATTAACTTGAGTCAAAATATTAGCCATATAGCATAACCCAATGATGAGAACTTGTAAGGTGTCTCAATGTTGTCGGCGTACATAATTATGAGACAGTGTACATATTATGAGACAGAAAAATGTACAAAACCATTTCAATATCCTCTAACTTGGAGCAGAAAGCACATAAAGCAATGGACCAGGTACGCACCAATATGTTCCATATAGAACATTAAAATTTGACAGATATTGATTGCAAGAGAGCAGAATCTCTTTGTATGGCTTCCTGACATGTAAATGTCCGTAATTATGAGACAGCTGATCATATTATGAGACGGTTCTACTTTCAGACACTGACAGTTGGAAATAGCTTTTAATTTATGTGAAGGTATATACACTAAAACATTTACTAATACCGTAGATTCCCTAAAAATTTAGCAGAAATAAATTAATTCCATTCGTGTCTGGCCGAACAATTAGGAAAAAAATGTACAGTGGAACCTGTGTTACGGTCACCTGGATTAAGCGGTCACCTCTGCATAACGGCCATGGACACGAGGTCCCAAATATTTTCCCATACAAATGTATGCATTGTTGTCTGCATTCAGCGGTCACCTGTCTAACGCGTATAACGGCCAACCAAGAATTCGACTATGAATCACTGTATACATAACTTTCTCCTTCATATAGCGGTCGCTACCTTTTATGATGGCTTGTTAAGCCAACTCGAGCCAACTGTCTAGCACCACGGCACCGTTTCAAATAATGCACAATTATCACACTTCCTGCCGTTCAATGAATACTATATAATCTATCAGGCTTCATTGCTTAAACGTATTCAATAGCTACAACCAACATTCATAACAAGCTCACCTTGTCCTTTCTGTACTAAAAATATTACTGCATTGCGGTTGGCGCGAGCCTCTTAATAATAATCGCTCAATTATAACAGCCATAGCCACTAAAATGCTGCTGACCACCTTATACAGGTTTTCTCTATAACAGCCACCTGTATATAAAGACCAGATATATCTGGTCCCAAGGTGACCATTATAGACAGGCTCCACTGTACCAACCCGGTGTTATTGTCGAATTTTTAGGGATCTATCCCTAATACAGTCTACACGCTTCATGGCTATGTTATTTGCGATCTGCTTACTGGTTACTTTCTGGATTTCTTTCTACAGGGACCAACAGGAACGCCTTGTGGCGGAACTGACAATACTGGCCGCAACACTCACTTTGCTGCAGCACTAACTTATATACCGTGATTGCCTACATTATCCAGGAGAGATGATCAATGTCATTACTGAATTGCTTTTGTATACAGTCACTCGACATTAATAATAATAGAAACCACAATCAATATATTACACTAGCTATCTCGTGATAATTAATTAAATCTCGCTAGCTCCCAGTTGCTGCATGAAGTGTTCCATGACTTAACAGAGCGTTATATCTGAGGATGTATCATGTTTGTGGGCTCCAGGAGAGATGTTATTCTGTGAACAGAAATGAAGATCGTTTTGCGGTAGCCGTGATGTCACACGATGACATCGTTGGACACGTTCCGTGAACAATTTCACACTTGGTGCTTCATCCAGCATCAAGGTAGCATATTATGTGAGGTCACTGGGAATCCTCAGTACTAAAGAAACCTTCGTCAACTAGTACTCCAAGTGCCGAAAAATTAGCACGTTTATAATATATAATAGAAACTTTCTTTCTGCTTGCCGAAATTTAGAGCACATTGCGTTCAAAGCATGGGGAGTGCCGAATATTTAGAGATGCCGAAATTTTAGGGAATCTACGGTACATCTTTTAATAGAAACAAAGTATATCGACAGTCAGTGCAGTACAATTCTAATGCAGAGGCAGATATAACCACTTTATGAGTTTCCTTCACTTCAGATATTACTGAAACATGCCGAAACTAACTCCTTAGCTGAGTGATTACTTTTTCTACCTTTTGGATAATAGATAACGTTTCAAACAACATGTTATGAAGATGAGATGCTACACACGATTGCATTTCATCATATTTACCAGCTTTTCACAGGGTCATCTTTAGACAGCAAAATTAAGCTTGATTTACATGGCTTTAAGCTATATTGACATCATTACAACTCTCATGATTTATGCACTATTTAGCTAAAATTTTTACACACTTGACAGAACGGCATGTCAAAACACCTTTATAGCATGCTACACACCTTATAGCATGCTATGCACACTGAAGTAAGTGGCTAATAGTAATTATAGCTCAAATTATCAAAGTGTCCCATAATACGTACTGCCTCATATTAGGGACACTTACCTTATTATTCATAATATAAATGTTATTTTGTTTCACTCGTGTACAGCAAGTTATCCACTTTTTCGTGCTAAAAACTATATAGCCATGCTTACTGAGCCCTTCCTCATGTCCATGACCTATTTTTTATTTTGTTTTCGAATGGAAACAGCCCAAACTGGGTTGTTTCTTCTTGCCAAAATTCCGGCCGTTACGCACGAGAAGCCATACAAGATTGAGCTCAGAGTTAGGTTTTTTGGTGCGCACTGCTTGTGGCTAACAGAATCTGTCTTTATTAAACTCAGTATAGACCAGGAAGCTTAATCTGTGCTGAAGACTTTGTTCCAAGGTGGTTTTTTCACTCCATGTTTATTGTACGTGGGCGGGTTATCCAGGTTAAATACTCTAATAGAGCAGTCACGTAAATACTCTAATAATGCAGTCAAGTGTTTAATAACAATCCTTGCACTGAATTTGACAGCTATTAAAGGCACCAGTAATGTAAATTGTAGCTCATATTAGGAGACTCTCAGTCTGTATGCACATTGCAATTTGATCAGTTTCATGTGTGTACTGAAACGTTGACAGCATTACTATGCAGAATGCAAAATTACAGTATTCACCACAGTCTTCATTATCAATAAAAGAAATCTATAATCCATTACTGGATTAATAAGAAGTACACAAACCAGATGAATAAAAAATTGGAAATTTTAAAATGGGAATAGGGATCGCTGAAAAAAAGCCACCAAACAAGAAGGGATCGCTGGGGTGGTAATGTAAACCACAAATCTCTATTTTGACTCATTTCAAAATGACAGAGCATGTAACTAAAGATTTAAGTCAAAATAGAGATTTGTGGTTTACGTACATTACCACCCCAGCGATCCCTTCTTGTTTGGTGGATTTTTTCAGCGATCCCTATTCTCATTTTAAAATTTCCAATTTTTTATTCATCTAGTATATATATATATATATATTGTAGATTTACTAAATGAAGGCATTATTTGGAGTTAGCTGACCAGGTGAACTCGACAGGAATGGACAAAGATGAATTACTCAGACCATGCTCAGACACAATGGCACATACATTATTGTTACAGAGCAGACAGCACAGGTGATATGGCTAGGGAAATTACAAAACAAATTAAATTTTATGTTATTACAAAATTAGAGTGTATTACTAGATGGAAAGTAGCCCTTAGAGTAGAAACTTTGCTAGTGTGAATAGGTAGATGAGTTTGGGAGAATGAAACAACGACATTGATGGTATAGCCTGGTGGATCTTTCCATAGTAATGAAATAGTTGAACCATTTACAATCCAGTTGGTGTCTAAAGCTGTATTGGAATCTACCAATGACTGAGTCTTCTGGTTATTGTTGTTTTATCACAATGTAATTTAGGCATACAGGGTCACTAATACTGCATGCTTGTGACATAACTTCATGAGGTGTCAAGACGATTGGGGGATTTGAAACAGACCAGACCCTTTCTCTCTACCCAGTGACAAAGAGGAAAAAGTGGTCTGGCCACATGAGACTAATGGTATGGGTACCAGTCCTAAAACAACTACAGCATGTTCCATTGACAAGTTAACGGTAACTGTAGCTATGGTTGTAAGGCTACATTACCTGCCCTCATTTACCTTAAAGTGAATGTACCATAGCAGTGGCAAGAGCAGTGGTGATAAATGCATACGGCATCTCTGCCTAGTATATGATTACTGTGATTTCCCTCTTTTGACTGTTGCATTGTGAATGCATGACATCAATGTGTGTGGAACCTGTCCTAAGCCAGTCACCTTCAGGCCAGCATTTCTTGATGTTTGCTTTATACAATTGGGTTAGTGTATAGCTGCCTCACTAAAGGAATTAAAGTTGGCCAATTAGGGTATTTTAGAAAGGTGACCTTTCTAGATTCCACTGTACATACATTGTACAATGTTAGTGTTACATTTGCTAATGTAGCTCAATCTTTACGTAGACTGTTTTTGTAAGTCAACAAAACTCTTCCTGTGCTGTGTCTTTCTACCACTTGTCAAGGAATACAATGACAGTGTTTGTTGCTGTGAAAAATTCATCTCATATTGAAACTGATAGGATTTTTGTAGTAGACAAGTTGACTATTGAAAAATTGCATAATTTCTATGCTGTACCAAGCTCAGGCTGTTCTTAGTAATAAATTAACAACATGACGATACGGCACAACAGGGTATGTTGCAACATATTGCTAGAGGGACGGTTGTACTTATCCATCGATGGAGTCGACTATGACATTATGTCACAATGTTGTGCATGTTTCCGTGTTGGAACGGAAAGTCAATTGAGTGTACATAATGAATGTTGTAATAGAGTATGTTATATGGTTCCTTCCACCATACTCAATTTCATTGCAGTGGCTGTTTTAGCTATTCACAGCAACTACAGACTCTAGATAAGTGACTAGCAAACTTGTCTCAATCAGTGCTCCATGTGACTATCAAATGTTAAAACTGTGTAGGTCTTCTTTGGATACAGATTTTGACTAGCTGAAGTCCTATTCAAGTTTGAGAGCTGTACAGTACCACTCTATACAGAATTGCCTATCATTTTAACTTCTAAAATTGTCAGATTTAGAAATGATTGAGACCAGAAGTACTCAAGAGTTTTACCATATTCTTGTACAGGCTACAGGCCTGGGGTAGGGGCAAAACAGCTAAGGGAAATAATCAGTTAGCTAGTACCACTTGGGTAACCAAACACTAATCTTGTATACATTTTTTGTGGGTTGGAAATGTTCCCATTACACTGCAGACCTCCAATACTTTGTTGAGTCCATCGGCTAAATGGTTTTGACACAACAGAACAGCGAATTTGCTAGGTATGAATCTCTGGCCCCGGTAAGCGTCTATGTGACTATTGACCTACCAGTATTAGTGGCTTTAGGCGTATCTCAATCTGGATAATAACCTTCTACTGCGTCTTCTACCTTACAAACACTTTGAAAATGGGCAGTAATTTGAGGGTGCGCTCCAACACAGATTGCTTCGAGCTAATGCACAGGAATAATTGGATCTTGTGACTCCGTTTCCAATCCCAGGTAGCTATGTAGTATATATTATGACATGAAGCTGTCTTGAGTGAAAAGCATGTTAAGATATGTGTTGTTCCTGCCAATCAATAAAAATGCTATTAATGCATGTTCACTACTTTTGGCTTTGGCTTCATCCAGTTTGAAAGTTTCTTTTATTATCAGCCAAAAAGTGGTGAGACTCTGTTCGCACCTACTCTGATGCGCTTGAAGTTCCTATACTAAGAGCCCAACATGTCTCTATAAGTACATATCACAGCTCCAGTTCTTACAGAGCTTCACACAGCTAAAATATTTTGCAAGATGTCCACTTACAATAGGTATAAAAAAAGTTCCTATTTTGCTGGAGTTTTGTTCTGTTGCAACGGTAGCAGACTGGCATCAAAACAGAAATGGAATGGAAGTCTTCACAAGTCAGTCGTCATACGATAGATAGTTAGCAATTGCTTCACCAACTCAGTACAGTGGGTTCTCCATTACCCAAACACCTGTGTGCCAGTTTCATTACCAATGTGTTCAGATAAATGAATTTAGTGAATCCTGTTCATTACTGGCAACTAACACAAGTGGGGCCACTTCATAGTAATACATCTGGATGATCACTCAGTCAATCTGAAAAGTTTGAAAATAATTCATGCATGTTTGCTATCTGAGTGAAAATGACGGAAATTTAAAAATATTAACACTTTTTGTTGTCAATCAACACCTTCTGTGGCATTTTAAAACTTGAAATGATCAGTAATGCTTGGAGGTGCAATAATGTAATTATTAGCTAACTGGGATGGGATTATGTGTGACCTTTAGAAATCCAGCCTTAGGGTTAGGCTCTAAAAGAAATCCAAGCTATCTTGGCCCGAAGTCCCCAACATTGTGCTACATAAATTGATTCTCGTCAAATAGCAGTCTTGGATTCTTTACAGACTAGATGAGTAAACAATTGGCTGCATTGCCTGCTGTGAGAAAAATGTATAGTTTTTCCTTATCATGAGTGCCAGTCCAAATGTATATCTGCTGCTTTGGGTCTAGTAATCTAGTCATGCCCTTTAAGATTACTAGCAATCTAGCCACACCTTTTAAGGTTACTATCCACATTTGTTGAGTACAAGAAGCCTAGGTGGCATCCTACTTATGAGAAAATGTCATTTGCAAGTACTTGCATTAACACTCTGTGCAAACTTTTAGTTTGCTGCTTATTTCTCTACTTCCTGTATTGTGGTGGCTCAAACATCAGTGTAGTAAGGAAGTTATTTACTAAGGTAGGGATATAGCACTTCTTATCATCAGTGTAGTAAGGTAGGGATATAACACTTCTTATCATCAGTGTAGTAAGGTAGGGATATAACACTTCTTATCATCAGTGTAGTAAGGTAGGGATATAACACTACCTTACTACACTGATGATAAGAAGTGTAGTGTTCTAAGGTAGGGATATAACACTTCTTATCATCAGTGTAGTAAGATAAGTGTTGTAAAGAAGTTGTTTGGTACTAGTACACCTTGAGCACAGTAGGGATATAACACTTCTTATCATCAGTGTAGTAAGATAAGTGTTGTAAAGAAGTTGTTTGGTACTAGTACACCTTGAGTACAGTAGGGATATAACACTTCTTATCATCAGTGTAATAAGATAGGTGTTGTAAAGAAGTTGTTTGGTAAAAGTACACCTTGAGCACAGTAGGGATGTAACACTTCTTATCATCAGTGTAGTAAGATAAGTGTTGTAAAGAAGTTGTTTGGTACAAGTACACCTTGAGCACAGTAGGGATATAACACTTCTTATCATCAGTGTAGTAAGATAAGTATTGTAAAGAAGTTGTTTGGTACTAGTACACCTTGAGTACAGTAGGGATATAACACTTCTTATCATCAGTGTAATAAGATAGGTGTTGTAAAGAAGTTGTTTGGTACAAGTACACCTTGAGCACAGTAGGGATATAACACTTCTTATCATCAGTGTAGTAAGATAAGTATTGTAAAGAAGTTGTTTGGTACTAGTACACCTTGAGCACAGTAGGGATATAACACTTCTTATCATCAGTGTAATAAGATAAGTGTTGTAAAGAAGTTGTTTGGTACTAGTACACCTTGAGCACAGTAGGGATATAATACTTCTTATCATCAGTGTAGTAAGATAAGTGTTGTAAAGAAGTTGTTTGGTACTAGTACACCTTGAGCACAGTAGGGATATAACACTTCTTATCATCAGTGTAGTAAGATAAGTGTTGTAAAGAAGTTGTTTGGTACTAGTACACCTTGAGTACAGTAGGGATATAACACTTCTTATCATCAGTGTAATAAGATAGGTGTTGTAAAGAAGTCGTTTGGTACTAGTACACCTTGAGCACAGTAGGGATATAACACTTCTTATCATCAGTGTAGTAAGATAAGTATTGTAAAGAAGTTGTTTGGTACAAGTACACCTTGAGCACAGTAGGGATATAACACTTCTTATCATCAGTGTAGTAAGATAAGTATTGTAAAGAAGTTGTTTGGTAAAAGTACACCTTGAGCACAGTAGGGATGTAACACTTCTTATCATCAGTGTAGTAAGATAAGTGTTGTAAAGAAGTTGTTTGGTACAAGTACACCTTGAGTACAGTAGGGATATAACACTTCTTATCATCAGTGTAGTAAGATAAGTATTGTAAAGAAGTTGTTTGGTACAAGTACACCTTGAGCACAGTAGGGATATAACACTTCTTATCATCAGTGTAGTAAGATAAGTATTGTAAAGAAGTCGTTTGGTACAAGTACACCTTGAGCACAGTAGGGATATAACACTTCTTATCATCAGTGTAGTAAGATAAGTATTGTAAAGAAGTCGTTTGGTACAAGTACACCTTGAGCACAGTAGGGATATAACACTTCTTATCATCAGTGTAGTAAGATAAGTATTGTAAAGAAGTCGTTTGGTACAAGTACACCTTGAGCACAGTAGGGATATAACACTTCTTATCATCAGTGTAGTAAGATAAGTATTGTAAAGAAGTTGTTTGGTACTAGTACACCTTGAGCACAGTAGGGATATAACACTTCTTATCATCAGTGTAGTAAGATAAGTATTGTAAAGAAGTCGTTTGGTACAAGTACACCTTGAGCACAGTAGGGATATAACACTTCTTATCATCAGTGTAGTAAGATAAGTATTGTAAAGAAGTTGTTTGGTACTAGTACACCTTGAGCACAGTAGGGATATAACACTTCTTATCATCAGTATAATGAGATAAGTATTGTAAAGAAGTTGTTTGGTACAAGTACACCTTGAGTACAGTAGGGATATAACACTTCTTATCATCAGTGTAGTAAGATAAGTATTGTAAAGAAGTCGTTTGGTACAAGTACACCTTGAGCACAGTAGGGATATAACACTTCTTATCATCAGTGTAGTAAGATAAGTATTGTAAAGAAGTTGTTTGGTACTAGTACACCTTGAGCACAGTAGGGATATAACACTTCTTATCATCAGTGTAGTAAGATAAGTATTGTAAAGAAGTTGTTTGGTACAAGTACACCTTGAGCACAGTAGGGATATAACACTTCTTATCATCAGCGTAGTAAGATAAGTATTGTAAAGAAGTCGTTTGGTACAAGTACACCTTGAGCACAGTAGGGATATAACACTTCTTATCATCAGTGTAGTAAGATAAGTATTGTAAAGAAGTTGTTTGGTACAAGTACACCTTGAGCACAGTAGGGATATAACACTTCTTATCATCAGTGTAGTAAGATAAGTATTGTAAAGAAGTTGTTTGGTACTAGTACACCTTGAGCACAGTAGGGATATAACACTTCTTATCATCAGTGTAGTAAGATAAGTGTTGTAAAGAAGTTGTTTGGTACTAGTACACCTTGAGCACAGTAGGGATATAACACTTCTTATCATCAGTGTAATAAGATAAACATTCTAAAGAAGTTGTTTGGTGTAAGTCAACTTTCATTGGGAAATTGACAGCATAGCAGAATGTTTCTAGTTACTGTCAAAGAAATGACTTCAACTTTCTATGTTATCCAAGGTTGCTATGCTCTGCAAACATGCATGGTTATGGGCAAACATCTTGCTGTATAGTTTGCATTTGCACAGGGTTGCTTTTATTACGGCTTTGTTAAAAGTTGTTTTGAATGTTCTACAACTTCTACCATCTACGATGAGAAAAGCCAGATTTTCTTCACCACATGGAGTATACTCAGTCTATCCTGCAAATATTAGCTATGTGGCTGGAGATGGTAACACTGATTTGGGATGTTAGCAATCTCTACTACCAAAGCAGCCACAGCTTTGTAACCATATAAGCAGCAGGCTGCATTGAATTATTTCATCAGCCAGATAGCATACAGTCCTCGACTCTTTTCAAACTTGCAAAATAGACCAAGTATACATGTAGTTGTACCACCATGTTGTGAGGAAGATACACACAACAACTCTAGATAATATCCAGATAATGAGAAGTTCGACTCAGTGTTTTGAAAGAACCTGTACTTGCAATTCTGCAAATCATACAATACGCAAAAATACTTTGTGCTGATTTCTAAATCTAAAGTACCCATGACTCGTAGTAGTTCTAATATAAGCTATCCTGTAGGTTGGAGTCCTTCCACTTTTGTTCAACAGGGTGCATAGTCTCTGCACCTTTCAAGATCGAGATACTCCAATAGTCATGTAAAACGCAAACTAGAGATTATTCCTTTAAATTATTCGAACCTTCCGTTCATCAATTTAATCAACTGTTTTGGTACTCAGATGATAAGTAACTGCATGGAACAATCTTATAAGTGGTAATGTGGAAAATGTTTCATTAAACAAAACAGCTATAGCTAATGACTTTAGATTGACGTTTCATACTTACATTTTCATACTTACATAAGTATACGTAGTTGTATACTGTATGTAAATGAACTGGTGTAATACAGGTGTAGTACAGGTGTAGTACAGGTGTAGTACAGGTGTAGTACAGGTGTAGTACAGGTGTAGTACAGGTGTAGTACAGGTGTAGTACAGGTGTAGTACAGGTGTAGTACAGGTGTAGTACAGGTGTAGTACAGGTGTAGTACAGGTGTAGTACAGGTGTAGTACAGGTGTAGTACAGGCTTTACCCTATCATAGTCACATACTGAGCAGTCAAGTTAAACACCTCCTGCCCAGGAAACAAGCAATATAATAATGATGGCCTAGCTTATTGGTAATTTTTTTGTTATCAAGGTTATAGTGATTAGATCCTTGTCAATGAGTGGTCTGGCAGCTCCTGTCCCTTCGCATAAAGAGGAAGGGTCTGGTCACTCTAGCATTACGGAGTTGTAACAATGAAATGCAATTAAACAATGATGTCCCAATAATGACACGTTTAACAGCCACACAAAGTAAGCAGTTCACAAGATAGATTAATGAAAGGCTGCTAACGTAAACAAGATTCTTTCCATATTGATTAGGAAGCTTTACGAGTACATCAATTCTAACTACAAGGTTCTTTCACTATCTCCATCTTTTGTTCTTTTAAAGAACATCCTATTGGTGACTACAACCAGCCTCAATCATATCGCATCTTCACAAAACTTCATGACAAACCTTTTCACACATTACGGTATCTATGGTAACTCCAAAACAAACGTCACAAATATCTAGCAATTACCAATAAAGCAATCTTACCTGTTTTTGCTAACACGCTACAAATTTTGAATGCTAGAGTGACCAGACCCTTACTCTATGCGAAGGGGCGGATGCCGCCACACTAGTCAATGAGATGGTCAACAGGTCACTGATCATAAGTACACCACAAGGGGTGTTACTTCCATACTGCTAGTTGATACAACATTTACAACAATTGCTTTCAAAGTTGTTTGTTTGCCACCTTTGCAGACATCTTGATCACTTGATTCACTGTAAAAAAGCCCCTTGATCCAACCAAGCGATCATAAGCACAGATCCCTGTGGTACCCCCAGGGTACCGCAGGGATCTGTGCTTGGTCCTCTATTATTCTTGCTATATATTGATGACATCCACCGCTCTATATCCCACTAATGTTTGCAGATGACATAGCCCTCTACAGAGATATTACATCCTCCTCTGACCAACATTTGCTTCAGACTGACCATAGATAATATACCCCCCCTGGAATGGAAACTGCGCCAGGCGCCCATAGACTTTGTACAAGAACCAGTGTCCTTAGGCTGGTTTGGCACCTCAACAAATTTAAGCCGAACCATGGCATTAATGACTTTATTTTGTAACGAGAATGACTTGTGGTGTTGTTATGATAATTGTTTTGGTTAGTTTGATCACTCATGTCACTTTTGGTCGGAAGGCTTACAATGGTGGACTACATGCTTTGTTGGAAGCACATTCTTGGCTAAACTAAGTGCTGTAGGTAGAAAAGAAAGTATCACAAGGTTAACTATGCTATAAAGAATTGCTTCGGCTAAATAATACGCCATCCCATAACTTCTTTGGCAGGTTTTTAGGATGGTATTTTTTGGCAAAACTGGAAGTACATTCTCTCTGTGATTCTAAACAGTATCGCTACACAATTTATACTACGAAGTCATCTAATAATGCTCCATGGTATGGTCTGAGTGCGAAGGGTGTAGTGTACAGGGTTTCGGTGTTTTCCTTGAATGTGTCCAAACCATCTGATCTCGTGTTCAGTTTCGCTTCTACCGTTCGCACAATAAAGAGCCAATTTGCCTCAAAACTTGCTGTTGGCCTCCAAAACATCTTGAGAAAGAATCCTTTACCAGTGGTGAGTCTTGTTTCACCCAGAGAAGCTTGTCTTGTTATTGAAGGGGGCGCAAAACCAGCCTGTAACCAGTGGCACTTCTGCACACTACTTCCTGAATAACCATCTGTTGACCACCAAATCTGTTGTTCGATACTTAGGTGTATTTATAAACTCTCACCTTAAATGGTCAGATCACATCAAGCATATCACTGCTAAGGCAACTAAATCTCTAAATGGAATTCACTTTACACATGTCCCTCTTCTGTCAAAGATGCAGTATATAAATGTGTTGTACGTCCCATACTGGAATATGCTTCTCCAGTATGGCATTTACATTCATCTGGTGATGTCAAGAAGCTGGAAGGTATCCAACGTAGAACTGCCAGATGGGTAAGTGGAAGCCAATGGAGTTCTGCTCACAAACGTTGGACCAAATCATCAGACTATTATATTGATCAACTGAACTGGCCAACTTTACATCAGAGACAAGATTAATTCACTATGTGCCAACTACATAACATCATAAATCATCACTCAGCAATTCCCTTTTCCGAAATATGTATAGAGAAAACAGACACCCATCAAACCCATTTGCACTAGATACCTGTGTATCAACGATCAATTCTTATCGTTATTCGTTTTTCACCATTTCTCTGGAATAATCTACCTACCAATATCCTTCAGATTATCAACATGAACCCTTTCATGTAGCCCTCAGACACTTTCTCTTGTGATACTGTTGACTTGGACCCGAGGGGTCCGACACCACCCAAAAGTCGTGTGTAAGATTTCAAATCTCACCATTTTTTTTGCACATATTCCAGATTCCGACTAAAGATTCCAGATTCCAAATTTGGAAATTTACATAGCTAGCAACACATATATTAACATTTTTTGTGTTTTCAGCTGGCTTCCAGGCTAATTGGATCATTGGCGAGGCCTGTACAAACGAGTCGAGACATGTGCACCGTGCTCACGAGACTAAGCTGATTGCAACACAGTACACAAGATAATATACAGTATAATTTACTAGAAATATACGGAAATAGTCGGACTTATAGAACATTTGTCGAGATTCCAGATTCCAAATTCTTGCCCAATTTACAGATTCCATTGTGGGATTCCAAGTGATTTGTGTCGGATTCCAGTTGGTGTCGGACAACCTACATGTTGTTTTAAATTGCCTTTGTAATAGTGCTGTCTCTTTTGTATTAGTTGTTTTTGTGGGGAGCACATCAGGCTCAGCGTTTTGTACGTGCAACCCTTGTCTTTTGACAGAAATTGATAATAATAATAATATTAATCGTAGAGGTGGCTCTAATTAAAGTTTTACACACACACACACACCTACCCATCAATAAGAGGATGTTTGGATAGGAGCTCTACGGCATGTTGATAAGGATCAACCATCCGTGGTGATACCGTGTCCTCTCTGGGTATTTTATTATTACTGGATGATACTACAGTGACGAGTAGGACGATTATCAACCCGGTAAACATCTTCAGTAACTGACAACTCAACAAACAACGACCAGATCGAATGAACAGGAAGTGACAAAGTTCCTGGAGCGTGCCTTAGTATCCGGAGCAAACCTAAGTTATATGACGGCGACTTTCGTTGACGACAAATTGGCGCAATTGCATTGAAATGGGGGGTTGGGCTGCCCTGCAAATAACTGATAGCGCGGCGTCCGCCTTATACTATGATTTTGACCCCATTTGGGGGTCAGACCAAAACATGTAAAACTATTGGAAGAGGAAGGCTCCTCATTAACTATCATTTCATTACAATTATTATAAAAACTAAAAAGTACATGTAATCCCAAAATGAGCACGTTTACACATCATTGGTACAACCTGTTCCCACCATGATTCACCAGGTGAGTACCTCTCCACTGAACTGAGAAATTGTCCATTAAATCCTCCACAGCAATAGATATAGCTATCATGAGCAACTACACCAACTGCTGACCTTGCACAAGACAAAGGAGCACTGGGCGACCACTTGTCTAATTCAACATCGTACACCTCAACATCATTCAAATATTTCTTACCATCATAACCACCCACAACATATATAAGACCAGCAAGTGTTGCTGCTCCAAACACTGATCTCTTTATAGTCATTGGAGCCATAGCTGACCATTGGTCCAAGCCTGGATTATAACATTCCACTGAGTCCAGTCTGTAATTACCATTGTGACCGCCAATAGCAAACAATGACCCTGTTAGTTCCACTACTCTATGGTACATCCTAGCTGTACTCATTGGCTGTATGAATGTCCATAAGTCACTGACTGGATCATACCTTTCCACTGAATTGAGCACACTACAATTATCACTACCTCCAATAGCATATATTAGCCCATACAGTATAGCGACATCATGGTACCTGTCGTACAACATTATTAATAACCTTTTACTATCTGTGCTGCTTACCTTCGAGCAGAGTTCATGGCTGACACACAACTCCACTTGGCCTCTCTCATATTGTAACAGTAAACTGTAGAAAGGGGACCATTCTTGTCAGTGTAGCCCCCAACAATAAACAAGTTCTCTTGTAACATGCAAACACCAACTGCATATCTATTCTGTTGCAACTTAGCACATTCACACCATGAGTCCGTTTGTGGATTATACTGCTCCAAGCCAGCAAGACTTCCACAACCATTCAGCCCACCAGCACATAACACAACACTTTGGAGACCTGATGGATTACGAGGTCTTGCTCGAGGACTGGACTTCAACGTTGCACGTTTGTCAGGACAAGTCTTGTAGATATAAGCCTCCTGAAGGAATTCTTGACAACGTGTCTCTAATTGTATTAGTTCTTCTGTCTCCACTCTCTGTTTAAGATAAGTCATTGAGACAAATGGGAACCGTACATAACTCAACATATTAACAAACTGACATTGTCTGTGCTCCACGTCGTGTTTTACCCATTTCACAACTGCTTCAAATGCTTCCTCCTCCTTCATAACCTTCAGCTCATCCATGGATAGTAAGCACTCTAGTTGGTCACTGGAGAGAGCTACAAACTCTTCACTATCAACAACTTGAGAGAAATGGTCACACACAAATTGTGTACATAGCTTGTACAATCGCTCACAACCATACAACTCCGCATATGCTCGTAAACTAAGACAATTAGTTGGTGATAATTGATCCTCAAGATGTAGACTACATTCATCAAACAAACTGACAATTCCTAGCCGATCACTAGCACACAACAAAGCTAATATCCTACTCGCTGGTAGCTCTAACTGACTGGCATAACAATAAGTGACTACAGCACGTAAAATGTCTCCCTCAACTTCCCAAATCTTCACTGCACCAGTAGTAACACCTTCTGACAAGTTCGTTGTGAACATCGCGTGGAAGTAAGGACAATTGGCGGCCAACACCACCCTGTGTGCTCTGACTAGCTCGCCATCTTCACTCTCCAGCGTGACATCACATAGAATGTTATCTTTCTGCATAATACGAAGTGATGTGGACACGAAACTTCCCCGATCCTCGTTAGAGAAATATACCACCCCGTTATCTGTTTCCATCCTTCTCGCGCAACCGCTTATTATCACGTGACTCAAGAGGGCGTTACATGTTTACTAAATAAAAATCTATGGTCATACACTCATATGGCTATACAGCTTCATTATAAACAGATTTAGCAATAGGACTAGTTAGTAATCTCTCAGCAATTTGATCCACAGGTATCATCAGATTATCCTCTACTAACTGACCAGTGGAGATGGAGAAAGCTATACCAACAGCTTGATCTACTTCAGCCTCTGGTTTACTGGGGTCCAATACTGATAGTGCATTTCTTAGCTGACCAACTGATATCTCACTGGAATGACACAAAACAATTACAATAATGACAGGATTATGTATTGCTAATATGGACAACATTATCAAGGTGTGCTGAAGTGTTCCAGTGTTGGGAGGTTTTAGGCCTTATTTAGCTATAGTCTTCAAACACAGCCACACCCACAGGTGCTCAACAGAAGGATTGTTAACACTCTATGCTTCGTAGTTACGGACATAAGCCGGGCCATAGTAACTACATGAACACAGGTCATATATAGTAACCATGAACACAGGCCATATATAGTAACCACATGAACACAGGCCATATAGAGCAACTACATGAACAGCAGCTTATAAACTGTATTGATGAGTACATACCTCTTATGAGCAAAATGTTTCAAGATATCATTAACAAATGTCTTTGTTTCAGCTCTGGACTGCTCCAATAATAACAGCACAAATGGTGATGGGTGTCCATTATCATCCTATGGTATGACATGGTGAGTAATGAGTATACATTAGTAACTGGTTAGTATACTGGACTAGCCAGATAGTATACTAATAGGGTGTGTGATAAGGTGCCATGCGTTATACAAAGAGAAACAGATGAACTTGGAAGTGTTGTATCATAACTTCACAATACACCCTTCAACACTCTCCTCAGTATATATACCAAAACAGCCAATCAAAGTCCAGCCTCCATAACAGCAATGGTAAAAAAAAAGAAGTGAAATCCGTGCTGCCAAGAAATGGTAGTTAATGGCAAAAATATTAATTACAACAAGGTTGCATTCAGCACCAAATTTAAAAATTTTGCCGCTAACCTACTATCACAGCCATTTCTTCACTGCCACCTTGAATTTTCACATCTTTCACCATGGCTTTTTACAGCTTAGCTGTTTTGGTGTAGTTATCACTTCTTTTTGTACTTGAGTACTCCAAAGTTGGCCTATAGCCATTGGGGCTTCTTTTTACCTGTATTAAAAGGAGTCTGTAGCATTCGCATTTGAAAATTATTCAAGTTTGTTATTACTGATATACCATTGTAAATATCACATAAACTCTCCTCTACAGGTTAGCTTGTTTGTAGCTGAAGGGTGATTTGTTTGTATAGCTGAACTCTCTACAGGGTGGCTTGTTTGTAGCTGATCTCTCTATAGGATGACTTGTTTGTAGCTGAACTCTCTACAGGGTGATTTGTTTGTAACTGAATTCTCCAGGTCACACTAGAGAGTTCAGCTAGGCAACAAATCATCGTGTAGAGAGTTTGTCTACAAACAATCCACCCTGTAGAACAAACAAGTCACACCATGTAGTGATAATGCATTTGTTTTTATAGTAAGTTTTGCTAAGTGTGCAAAAAGACAAAGTAGAGGGGGGAAAAAAAACAAAGAAAAACCCATAACTTGGCTAGGGTGATTTTATTCAAATTTGGTATTTGAGCTCCCCTACCAGGTGGCAACCCTACTGTAAATTTTGTTGTAAATCAGATAAGAGATCATAGAACTACATACGTATGTCACGATCCTGTAAATACACTGACAATATGGTGTGCGCCAGCTTCTTGGGCCATTGGGCCACTATACACACTATACGCTATTGTGTGTCTTGACTATGAATTGTTGATATAACTGGTTAGCATACTGAACTATCTGGTGGTTATACTAGACATTACACGGTTAGTGCACTGGACTAACTGATTAGTATACTAGACATTACACAGTTAGTATACTAGACTAACTGGTGATAGTGCAGTGATGAAGTTGATAGTGGTGGAGTTGATTGAAGATTGTTTAGCTGTAGCAATTAAACTAGCCATTGACTCTGATGACTTGTGAGGTAGACAGGAACACAAACATGACTGAAAACTGTCCACACTCATTACACCCTGTATATAACAATACTAACATGATGAGCTGTTAGTATAGGGTATACCTCTTCATGAGTTGTTTCATTTAATGCTTCAGTTAGTTTAGCTTGTGTGTTGAACCAAGATGTGATCACTGACTCATCTATTTCCCCTGACAACACCTATTACATACCACGTTACACACTATGTTACACTACATGTTACAATACATGTTATACACCATGTTACATACCATATTACAATACATGTTATACACCATGTTACACTACATGTTACACTACATGTTACACTACATGTTACAATACATGTTATACACCATGTTACACATCATATTACAATACATGTTATACACCATGTTACACACCATATTACAATACGTGTTATACACCATGTTACACTACATGTTATACACCATGTTACACTACATGTTATACACCATGTTACACTACATGTTACAATATATGTTATACACCATGTTATACACCATGTTACACTACATGTTACAATATATGTTATACACCATGTTACACACCATATTACAATACGTGTTATACACCATGTTACACTACATGTTATACACCATGTTACACTACATGTTACAACATATGTTATACACCATGTTATACACCATGTTACACTACATGTTACACTACATGTTATACACCATGTTACACTACATGTTACAATATATGTTATACACCATGTTACACTACATGTTATACACCATGTTACACTACATGTTACAATATATGTTATACACCATGTTACACACCATGTTACACTACATGTTACAATACATGTTACACTACATGTTACACTACATGTTACAATACATGTTATACACCATGTTACACTACATGTTACAATACATGTTACACACCATCAGTGTTGGGAGTAACGCGCTACTTATGTAACGCGTTATGTAATATTATTACTTTTGTGGTAACAAAGTAATATAACGAAATACGCTATAAAAACAGGTAATATAACTCAAGTTACTTTACTTGCAAATGTAACTCGTTACCTAAGTAATATAGTTACTGTAACGAATCTAATATAACGTAATATTATTACTAAAAGTAACGAAGTTACTAATCTCGTTTGTAACCCACTGAGTAACGCCTAGCCACAACGAAGTAATGAAGCCTACTAAGTGAGGCTTATTCACCAGCTACTTACTTAT
Source organism: Dysidea avara (assembly GCF_963678975.1). Lineage (NCBI taxonomy): Eukaryota > Metazoa > Porifera > Demospongiae > Dictyoceratida > Dysideidae > Dysidea > Dysidea avara. The sequence goes on from NC_089279.1 coordinate 47,051, forward strand.
ATCAAGACTTGCACATTGTCCAACAACGCAATCATGTCACGTGATAAGGTGGTAGTTTCACACGTGACAGCTTAAGGCTATGGACACAAAGTAATATAATATGTAATATTATTACAGTTACTTTATTTTATGGGTAATATGTAACTGTAACTAAATAGTTCAGCTGCAAGTAATATGTAATATGTAACTAGTTACTTTTAAAAAGTAACTTGCCCAACACTGCACACCATGTTACACTACATGTTACACTACATGTTATACACCATGTTACACTACATGTTACACTACATGTTATACACCATGTTACACTACATGTTACACTACATGTTATACACCATGTTACACTACATGTTACAATATATGTTATACACCATGTTACACACCATGTTACACTACATGTTACAATACATGTTATACACCATGCTACACAAGTAGAAGGAATTTTAAGCTGGATTAGGGATCAAAACACAACAAAAAGGCAGGGAAACAAGGGAACATATGAAAGTTGTGAAACCAGGAAGGTTGCCTATACCTGCAGATATACTAGTGGACATCTAATCCCTACCCTTCAGTCTATATATAACCATGACTGAATTAGGGATTAAATGTCCACTAGTATATCTGCAGGTATAGGCAACCTTCCTGGTTTCACAACTTTCATCTGTTCCCTTGTTTCCCTGCTTTTTTGTTCTTTGATCCCTAATCCAGCTTAAAATTCCTAATTTTTCCTTCTACTTGTTTGTTTATTTTTTAAATAACACAATTATGACTACTGAATCCACGTGTACCACATTAAAAGAAAGAATGGTGCCAGGCATTCCATAACTTTTGCATCTGAACGTGCACCCCAATAATCAATTATGCACTGAAAAGTGAGGTGGCCATTACGCTTTGTTTGTAGCTATGCTCCACTCGTTACACAGTGTTACAAACAAAGAACAGTACAAGAAACTTCTCAAATACAGTGGCTACGAAAAATGCAGGCAAAAAGCATGACACAGCCAGAGGGAAGCCATATCACGCTATCACAAATCGACACCTTGCGTTGTCAGCGAAAAGAACTGGAACACAAAGGAGGACAAAGGTAAGTCCATGATACCTGCATTGTACGTACTGCGGTTGGTGAAAAGGTACGTCTTGGGACGAAGCGACATCGAATAGTGAAAAAATCAAGCCCGTAGCCTTATCCATTGTCGAGTTATGCTTGGCTGAAGGCATCAGTTAGTTATTGTAAAGTTGGGTTGTTAAGCACATGCGCTTATAATTTTTTGGAGAAAACTTTTTGTAAAAATCATACTATCTGTTAGGTGCATATTCCTAATAAATAATTATGGTGAGTGTAACACAGATTCCAGTCACAACTAACCCATCAGAAATCATCACTATAATATAAATAAAGCATTGCTGGATCATAATTCATCTAGGAAGCCTACAGTGAGTAATTTTAACACTAATTCGATCAGGAAGCCGCCATTATTGGTAGTGGTCAGAGCCGCACAAGCCAGTTACTATAAATAGAGAACAGCCACATACAGTAATAAATAGTCTAAATCAGTTATTGCACAAATCCACGGTATCTTCACTAATTTAGAGACCTTCGGAATGGTACACAATCAACTCAGGTGATTAGTGCAATAACCCACAGCCAGAGAATAAAATTTGTGGATGGTTCACTACTGACACATGTACACACGATTTTAGTGCGCACAAAAAGTCATTTGCTTGTGCAATTTTGAGTGGCTTTGTACAATAGAATTGCAAGATGCAATTCCTTTCACTGGTGATATCACATGAAAAACAGCCAATCAGAGAATTTGAAAAAGTATGACCACCTATCATTGGCTGGTTTTCCCATTCAGAATTTTTGTATGACTGACAACTGACATGCACAACACTGTAACAAATTTGTGATGTATTGTCCCTTTAACTGGCAAATATAATTTTATTAGCTAACAAACATGCATGAGTAAAGGCTAAGCTATATGCAACAGAAAAATAATGAAGAAATTTGCAGACATTTGCTATAATTTGTTCATGGCAAAAATGCCAGCTGGAATAGGCATGCCCAGCACGCTTGTTTAGTTACTTTCCAGGTTTTTCTCTGCAAGCACAATGATGTTACCAATTTACAAAAAGTTTGGCATGTAAAAATGGAAACCCAGTGTAATAAATTCTCCCATACATTTTGGGGCAATGTAATAAATGATGTGATATCCCATGACACGTGATAGATACCTTAGATTCCGGACTAGATTTGGAAAGAGCAGAGAATGGCAATTTTAATGAGCTAGAGCAGAAGGTGAACTATTTTAAGGTTGAAAATCGTTTTCTTGTTCTATGGCGAATTGAATGGTGGATATTTGGAGACACTCCATCATTCCGACCTCTAGACCCCCCCGGTAACCCTCATGTGTAGCATTGTGAATTAGCTGTGTAGGTTAGTTTGTGAAATTAAGTCCGTTTTTGTAGCAAACTTCTTCATCACCCATATTATCCCACAAACAAAACAATATTAGTCAGACTACACAAGACTAGAGGTGAACTGGTATTCATGCACAACTAAGATTATTACTGGCAACACTTAACATCATTATCAAGTGTCACATTGTGATGTACGGTGCCTCTTTGCTCATAAACCCATAACCAAACCTTTTTGTGTTTTATGCAAACTCATAGCACAGCAATGCCTTGCCATTGTTCTTACACTATTTCCAGTGTCCACTATACGGCCCAATATGAATATACACTCATGAAGCATGCCAGCAGTTTCCCACACATGTAGGTAGTGTAACCACATTAATAGTTATACTGCAGGTATATACACACTTGTCTTCAAGACTGCAGCCTTTGGGCTCATGTGTACATATTAGTTGTAACATGGACACAAGTGATTTGCCTGAAATATACACACTCGCACTCGGGCTGCACCCTCGTGTTTGTGCATATATTTCAGGTAAATCACAAGTGCCCATGTTACAACTAATATATTCCACTTGGGTGACTCACCTGCAAGTGTGGGAAACTGCAGGAATGCTTCACGAGTGTATTTATATGAGACCATGTGAATTTCGTTTGTGGATAACACCGTAGAGCAACGACAAGGCGTTGTTGAAAGGTTGTATCGACACGAGCATGCAGATCGCTTCGATTGTGGGTATGCAATTAAACACAGGAAGTCCAAATGCGAGCTGAACAGCTCATAATGAAACTTCAGTACACTATAAGCAATCACCACTTTAATCAGACATAAAATGTAAAACCGAGAGAGAGATAGAGAGACAGCAATATACAACATAATTACAGGGGTCTAGACTCAGAGGTACCATGCACTGGATGGACAGTACAGGAGCCCTGGCAAGACTTACACTATTAAATCACAATACAAAAATAATATTTATGGTATGCAGAAAAGTTCAGTTTAAACAAACCGATAGATCCCAGTCCGGGGAGGCTCTAGCATTAAAAATCCTGTACGAGTAGGAGATAGCAACGCGAGCAGCTACTTGCTATACTAGCCATGAATAAACTAAAGCAGTGAAAGTGCCATGCTGTGATACCACAGTTTGCTGTGGTATCACAGCACGGCACTTTTACAAGTTATATACCACACCTGTGGTTGAGATCAAAAATGCCGCGCTGTGGTATATAACTGATATACCACGCTTTGTGGCTACGCTTACCATATACGGTGTAACTTCACACATTCTGCAAAATCCTTATCTAAACGGTAAACAAGTCTCTAATAACAAACGCCTAAATCAACCAACAATTATTCACCTGAGCAATTTTTGATGAACTCTTGTCTCCTTCACTAACTCCTGTCTCCTTCAATAATCGCAAGTAGATGGGCGTGGCACCACTATAGAGTCTAAAACGTCTGATCCATCAAGGATTTCAAGTCCCTAATACTGACAAGCACCTAGAATCATTCACCTGAACAAAGAGGATTTTCAATGAACTCTTGTATCCTTCACTAACTTTTGTCTCCTTCACTAGTCACGAGTAGATGGGCGTGGCACCGCTAAAGAATCTAAAACATCTGATCCACCAAGGATGTCTACTTAACAGGTACTGTTCCACTACAACTTGCTATCTATAATCGTTTCATCTACTGGGGTGTACAATACAACAGTTATAACATGATTACTCGGGATATGACAAAAATACACGCACTCACGCCCTCATGCATATATTTTTGTCATATCCCTTGTAAGCATGTTATAACTATAAAATATTCCTCCTAGGAGGGATATAACTTATATACTACCTCCATTTCTCATTAATGCATTCCTGAACATGCACTGACAGCAGTGCTGGTTTTCCAGTTCGTTGTCGCAAACAGAAATGTAATATGTGCATGTGCAATACAAATTCAAACTGTTCGTGCAGATAAAAGTATCAGTAAAGGAAGTCTTTTGTCGTATTCGGTTGATTAATGACTCACCCTTAGATTATTAGTGTCTATTATGGTATCTAGAACATATTTACATCACGTGCAACATTGCTGGTGAGCATGCGCAAAGTTTATTTTTGACAACAGACCAGAAAATTACTGTACCACTTATACACCTCCTCTTCCCTTTGAAGTGAGGTGTGAAAGTGGTATATATATATATATGTAACACTTTCACACCTCGGAGCTGCCCGGGCTACATTTAGTATGAAATGTAGCTGGGCAGTGACTATATAGACGTTGATGCTGAAATCAATTGTAGGGATCAATTAATACTCACGTGATTAGGATGTACGACTTGGATTTTGCTATGAAAACCACTTAGACAGAGAGCGTTTTGTTATCCTCGCCATTCTACGAGTTGAAAAACGTTGGGCTAAGGTGAAAACTAGTGCTATAGCTTATTTATTCGATTGTTCCGCATGTTTTCGAATACAGATACGCCCCCATCATGAAGCTACCACTCTGTACAGAGTAACCACTCTACAAGCAAGCTTACCTGTCTAGGCCTTTAGTGAACTGCGTAGTTTTCCTGTAAACAATTCAATAGCACTGATTAAAACATTAAACTCGCGTAACAGAAATTCTTCGTGATATCTCTAGGATATGTCCATTTATCATAACCGAACGTAACCAGAACGTATTAGCTGCTGACCCATAATCAAAAATTTTAGGTATGCGTATATAATACATCCAGTGGCTGCACTCATATTGGCTTGGGTGATTGATCGTCCTGTACAGGCTATCAGCTTAACAAGTGTTATATATTAGCTGTAACACGGGGCATTCGGGCTTTGCCTGATATGTATGCCCTCATGCCCGTGCTACAACTATTACATATATATCAGGCAAAGCCCTCATGCCCATGGTATAACTATTACACTACATACAATGTTACACACCATGTTACAATACATGTTACAATACCATACCCACCTCAGTGAACAGAGCAAAGTATGGTTCATGGGCAAAACGGCTACAACAGTCATGCAAGTTATATCCATCTTCAATAGCCTTAACATGTTCCGACCCATTGACTGATAATAAGTAACTGTACAATATCTCATCCAGCTATAACAACACTAAAATATAATGTACAACTAACACGTTAGTACCTGCTTGTCTAGGTTATCAGTACTGGATAACTTGTACCGCCAAAACCCTGATATTAAACGACTTCCTTCATCTTTGTTGATTCTACGATTAGGGACAGCCCCCTCAACTCTAAGGTATACTGGTACATCGTCATCACTACCCTATATTGTTACCATGGAGACAGGATTATGAACAACACTATGCTAGAAACAACAACGAGATGGTACCATTGGTTGGTTAAACTGCTACATATATAAATCAACGAGAGTTAGTATACAGACCCGACAAGCCTGTTACCTATAACACAACTATATGATTGGAAAACTATTATCCCTGAAAAGATTGCTAATAACCCATCACTGACAACAAATCTGTACAAGAGGATCATTATCAACCAAACACTGTATGATCAACCAAACACTGTATGATCATCAATCAAACACTGTATGATATGATCAACTAAACACTGTATGATCAACCAAACACACTGTATGATTAACCAAACACTGTATGATCATCAATCAAACACTGTATGATCAACCAAACACTGTATGGTGTATATGATCATCACTGTATGATCAAATCAATCAATCAATCAATCAATCATGATCATCAACCAAATACTGTATCATCATCATACATGGTGTGCACACATATTGAACAAATGTGGTCACTATTATAAAGGTCATTCTCCCTGCACATACTGACCAGTAAGTAGTTACCTTTCCCTGAAACACTTCTTCCTTAGCAATCTCACTAACATCCACCCCAGCTATCTGAGCCAGTAGAACATCTACTAATTGATCGCTAGATCTCCCATCAACCAGCTCTGCCCACTTCTCAGCCCCTCCCTCTATGTACTCTGCACAACGTGACCACTCTGGCCTGTAATGGTGCTGCTTCCAACAATTTGGTACACTTGCTATTTACCGTGGAGTAGCACTTCTTTTCAGTTTCTCAAAATGTTGTACCATCTCATTTTTCTCACCCATCAACTGCTTGTAAACACCTTGTAATGTGCTACATGATAAAATGATCATTTTATAACAATACAACTAATTCATATAAAATATAACTCACCTGTGTTCACCCATTAAGGTCATGTGACCATTCTTCAGTGTTTCCAACTCTGCCTCCATTGCCTGCATGAGATCACATGATGTCACAAGAAGTCATGTGATGTCACATGAGATCACATGATGTTATTACCTCATAAGCAGCTTGTAGTTGCTCATGTTCCCTACGAGGGACCACATCTCCGTAATCTGCTAACATTTGATTAATACGATGATGGGCTGCCTTCAAGTCTTCTCTTCCACGTCTAACAAGATGAAGACATGTAACAGTCAGTAAGTTACTACTTGAGTAACTATTAATGTAGTATATTTATTATTTCAATCATTCCATCAGTCAAAATGCACAATTAAATTATTCATGTCCATAAAACTATTAATACATAGTTCTAATAATAACATCATCACCCTTGTAGTTATTACTGTATATGGGAACACATAGTTCTAATAATAACATCAGTTACTACTGTATATGGGAACACATAGACTCTCGGTTATCCGACCATCGTTTATCTGAAATTGGAAATGACTGTTCTATTAGAGTATTTTGAGCACATGTATATGTTCTATTAGAGTAGCTCTGTATATAAATGTATGGGCTTCATTATCTAAACACTTTTATCATTTCCTGAGACACATTGGCGTTCAAGGGTCCACTGATAAAGTACAATACAATTTCATGTTTACTACATAACTTTGGTGAGGGGTCAGTTACTCCACGAAATAATTATCGTTGACAAAAGGGCTGGAATACGAAATTTGCGAAATGTCAGCATTTCTGGATATTCTCTGTATAACTCAGTATAACTGTCGTCATGTGATAAACAACATCTTTCATGGCTTCCCATGTACAGCATGGAGCTGTAAAGAGAAGAATTCCTGAAATCTGATCTTTTTTTTGTGGTGAAATTTGGAAATATGAATTTTTTGAAATTTGAAATATCATCTGAGTAACCGACTGCTCAACCTGTGGTTTGTTATCGTTAAGTACGGTAGTACTTTATAAGTAGGGATCAGTAAGAAATCATACAGCTTCGTAATATTTCGCACTGTAAAAATAGCCTTGCCAAACATTTTTCCAGAAAAAAAAATACAAAAACACCTGAATGCATTAGTACAGCTGTAATGATGCTGTACCATAGCGAAAATCAACTGTTCCAACGTACAATGAATTTTAAAAAAAATGAAATTCATCTGCATTTCATCTGCCTGCCGGCCTGCCATAAGACCCAGTAGCGCTAGGTGTACGGCTCCAGAAATTTCAGGCTGCCAAAGTAATGATGGCAGATTAACGAATTTATTGTTTCGATTACATTTTGACCACTACACCATGCCGTTCCCTTTCATCATTCATAGGCCTTCTCCTTCTTCCCGAAAGATAATGGATAGTTGCAGTAGGCTTATCTGCACACGTGATTTTTGCACACTAACATGTCAACCATAGTAAAATGAGAGTGTACGGGTGTAGTATTCAAAGAGTTGTTGTCTTAACATCATGTAGTCATTTTAGCTATGGTATAACCAGTTTAGTTTTTAGTTCTGATCATGCCTCTGACAGGAGCAAAGAAAAAACGTTACAACAAAAAGTACTATTATTCTTATGAAATGTTGTGATCATGTAATATAGCTAGCAAGCTAGACATAAAGTGAACAAACTAGCTATTAAAAATATTTTAGGAAGTAGGGATCGATATAATACACATGCTATAAAAAGTAAGGAAACAAGCTCAAATATGTTACACCTGAAATGAGACACGCAACAAAATGTAAGGAAACAAGTCCAACAAGATTAGATGGCTACTTGCTAAAATGAGACACATATTAATGTCTACTTTTAGCTAACATCTTGAAATGGGACTAACCACATCAAATTAGCCTATATAGATCATATCAGTATTGGTAAAGTTCAGAAAGTTAAATCGGTACATCTCTAGTCTGAAGGCATCAGGCAGGCAGGCGGGCGGGCGGGCGGGCAGGCAGGCAGTAGAAAATTCCACTGAACAAAAAAATTAAAATAACCTATTGGAAACATCTTCAGTTCATACAGAAGGCACTTTTGGGCTTGGTTAGAATTCACCAACACTGCCAAGATACCATGAAGGTTTGTTAGGATAGTTTCTGGTCAATGTTTTTCGTGAGAAAATGCAAACCCCTAATTATACTGTATGATGGTCAGACCCCTTGACCAAGTGACTTATTAACCCTCAGGCCCTATTAGCAGCCTTGCAACACTTGGACACTACAGCCTCAGGCCTTCAGGTCACTTTGGTCTTGGTCTAATGGCCATCGTAGCTATATTTCTAATAAAATAGAAACCTTGCAGTTGCAGGAGACAAAGCAGGTTGACCAAATCCAAACAACATCGAATGCCCTTGATAGACATACAGCCAATCCTACTCAACAAGTGCCTGATCGCAAATCCAATGTTGTTTTGTATGGTATCAATGAATGTTCTTCAAGGACATCTAGACACAAAAGACAACAGAATGATGTTAAAGCCATTTTAGAAACCCTTAGTAGTATAAAGGTTCAGATAAACCCTCAACTGCTTTCGTCTTGGGAAATTCAAACAGAATCAATCTAGGCCACAGCCCATCTTAATTAAACTCCAACGTACCATGGACGTAAATACAATTTTAGCAAACAAAAGTTCCTTACCTTCCCCACTGATTATCAAACCTGATATGTCACCACAAGAAAGAGCAATAGAGTCAGTTTTACTAAAGGAAAGATGGTCCCTAATCAAGACTGGTCATAACCGTAAACAATTCAAACTTAGCAACAATCATATTTTTGTCAACAACCAACTTCATGGAGAAGTTATTAATGCAGTTTTTAAATGCTCTTTATCTACAGCTTCGGATTCATCAACTCAACCAATGGACATAACACACACACAACAACCGCGCTCACAGGAGCATGACTGCTCAGCTACAAGTAGTTACAATGCTTCAAATTTCCAAAATCCCAATCATACTAAACTAAAAATCTTGAGTTTAAATTGTTGTAGTGTACGCAGTTCCGGAAAAAGAGCTCATTTCCAAGCCTTAATTGATGAACACAACCCTCATATTATTTGTGGCTGTGAATCACATCTTGATAGTTCTTATTACAACGCTGAAATTTTTCCTTCTACATATACTGTATTAAGAAAGGATCGAGTAGAGGGTGTTGGAGGTGTATTCTCATGCATTAAGGAAGGCCTAGATGTATCTGAAGAACCTGAATTGGATGTAAATGCTGAAATCATTTGGGCAAAAGTGGCTCCTTCTAAAAGAGCTCCCATTTATGTTTGCTCATTTTATCGTCCACCAGACCTGTCCATTGACCCCAATTGGGATTATCTTTGCACACTCTTACACGTCGGTTTACTAATTATTATCATAGATATTATATACTACGTACCCGAGATTGCATACCGACTTCGTTAACACTTATCAACACTGCCAATCCGCATTGTACTTCAATATACGGTCTTCTGTTAGTAATCGTAAATGTTTCTCGTAAAACTGGCCACCTCCTGGCGATTTTATTAATACGAAAGATTTAACCTCTTCAACATTATGTAAACAGTAAAAGGATACACTAGAACACTTCTCAATAGACTAAATTACCAGGAAAACACTTGAAATACAGCATAAACATCGTGCAAGTGATTTTACAAGCCTCAAACTCGCCACCATATTTCATCGAATAACGACTAAAAAAACCAAGCTGCAATCGTCATGCCTATCTTAAATCATTCGTCTGCATCCACTCAACCAACAGCATCATAGTAAGTGACATATTTAGCCATTTAACAAGAGATGAGATCCCCAAACACCTTCCAACAATACGAAGCAGATACCACTATTTTACCACTCAGCTCATGCCGATTTTCTGGCTTTAACACTTAGCCGGTCAGAATCTGTCCTCTAGCCATTGGAACTGTAGAGGGTAGCAGATATGATGCTGTTGAGCTCCAGTACTATGCCGCCTAGTGAAACACTTGCGTGGTGACACTACAAAGGAAAAGTGTTAACGAGTACAACGAGGATCGTTCCTTTGAAAGCCTGCGGTATGCAATCCCGGGTACGTAGTATATACTATCTATGCTATCATTTAGTAACACTACTACACTACTAATAAATAGGACAAAAGTGCATTACTAGTAAAACACCTTAATAGAACACACAGGCAAGCATAACACTTACTGTAACTTTAGCTTTAGTACCACAGGGTCTTCCCTTTCTTCCATAGTCTCTTCAGCTTTCTGTTCTTGTTGTCTAAACTTGAGATCGTTAATATCAGAAATCAGCAACTTCCTAATATACTAATAATAACAATAACCAGCTAACAATACTCACCTTGCATCAGCTTCATTCTTGTATTGTTCATATTGGATGGTCAGCTCTGCTTGTAGCTACAATATCATTAATACCAGTAAGTAACCCCACCCACCCCTGCAAAATATGCACTATCCCCACCCACCCCTGTAACATGTACACTAGCCCCACCCACCCCTGCAACATATACACAGTAGCCTCACCCACCCATGAAACATGTGCACTATCCCCACCCACCCCTGCAACATGTACACACTAGCCCCACCCCTGCAAAATGTGTACTAGCCCCACCCACCCCTGTAACATGCATCAAATCCTATGGACAAGGGAGCATGTAACTTCGTAAAGAGCAAATTCAAGCATGGCTGCCATGTACTATATAAAAATAACCTTTAAAATTTCCTAATTAGGATATTATGCAGAGGTGCATGCTCGAATACGTTACGTTTCCACTGTGACAAAGCGAAGCTATGGAAACAAAGTTCAATGGCATGATGGAGGAATAGTAGCACAGGCTTAGCAGGACAGTCTTTCTACAGTGGATAATCACGCAAAATTACTTTGCTTGACTATTCCAAGCTTTACCTTTGACTCAACGATCTTACTTACCTTCACACTAGATGATGGAGTAGCAGCCCATTCAGTGCATCCCTGTTGCACGTAAGAATGATGTAACCAATTATATACATATTAACACTGGACACCATGTTTGAATTTCGCCAGTAGTATTGGTAGTGTATGGAGTTACATACTCCGTTGTCCATAGGATTCAATGCATTCCTGCTAGCCCCACCCACCCTGCAATATGTACACTAGCCCCACCCACCCCTGCAACATGTACACACTAGCCTCAGTCACCCCTGTAACATGTACACTAGCCCCACCCACCCCTGTAACATGTACACTAGCCCCACACACCTTATCAACTTGTGATCTCAATGATAATTCTGTTTCCCTCAATCTGTCAATAACAGATAATAACCTCCTGTTCTCCAATCTTGCTTCTTCTAACTCTGCAGTACAAACAACATTGATCACTAAATACTGAATAATACACTAAACAAATTACACAGCAGATTTTGTACAAGCAATTTTAGTTGAAATCCCTTATTGTGCACCAAATAACAATGGTAAGATTACCTGCTTTTTCAGCATCTCTCATAGCAAGCACCTTACGATTACACTCCTCCTTGACAGAGTAGAGATGTGTCTAACAATGTAACACATTAACATTATCAACTTGTGTTAGATAATTTACCTTCAGTGGCTCCAGTTCTGCTATTTGTTGTTGTAAGTAATTAACGTATAAATCATATTCATTCTTAATAGCTGAAAGAAGTGGCTTATAGGTCTTGAAGTCTTCCATTAAATGCTCGAAAACTTCACGATGAGCCTAGGTACAAATATAACATATGTAGTGACACATGCACAGACGCATGCACGCACGCACGCACACATACACTACACATTCACGTTCGCTCGCACGCACGCACACACACACATACTGACTTGAACTCTTAGTTCACACGGGCCACTAGAAGGACAGCCCAGTAGCCGTAGTTCTTTCTGCAAGAATTCTTCCAAGTGTTCCAGGAACTTTGGTTTGGGAACGGTAGGTGTAACCCGTCCACCTAACGTTGACTGGTAAGAAGTGACCATTTTGCTTCTTCTACCACTTGAACTATTGGAGGCCACTGGTTTAAGTGAGTTGACTGGCCATGAGTCCAACTGACCAGGAGGGATCTCCTGCTCTGACTAATAACAAATAAATCACAACTTAATAACAACAACTAAACCAGTGTTTACCCTCCAATTCCTAACTGGTAAAGGATATTATGTTACTATCTATAGGCCAAGAAGAATATCTCCTGCTCTGACTTATATAACAAATAAGTCACATTAGACTATTATACATAACCTGGTCTTTCTTGTACTTTAAACAGGCTTGTTACTGTGGTAGGCCTACAATGCTTTTTTGTCATCACTGAGTACGAACTATCAATTGAAATATTTAAGCGGCAGGGAGTCCACTCAGCTTATACTAATTTTCAGTGGAGCCCGAAAACACCGAACATACAGAAATATATACCAATTGATTATTTGTTTAACCTCATGGTAGTCGGCAAAAGCCGTTCTTCCCTATCTGAGTACATACAGCTACAATACACAACAAAACAACTACAACCATACTGATAATACAAGCTACACAACCATACTGATAATACAAGCTACACAACCATACTGATAATACAAGCTACACAACCATACTGATAATACAAGCTACACAACCATACTGATAATACAAGCTACACAACCATATTGATAATACAAGATAAGCTACAAGTAAAAGTCCTTAACAGCTAGGGGATGTAAATTCACCAAAACAATTAAATGCAGCAAGAAATAACACACTTAATAAAGATGATAAAGTGGAAGCCTACACAACGTTTGAGGACAATTATAAAATTGTTCCACGCGAATTCGTTCTGCATTATTATTGTGAAATCGTTTGCTTGTTGATATAATCTACCATTAAAAGGGTCCCGTGTTCCCACTGAACAGATTACCTGTATTATCGATGCTGGTGGTAAGTTGTAGAGGGTGTTAGGAGATTTACTGAGCGAGTAAGACAGTCCGTGTACTTTAACCTTACTCCTTCCGCTATACCGTGATGATAATAAATTTGTCAACATCAACAATTCGCTCACTCAGAGATCTTGGGTAGTAGCCTGTTACTCAAGTTTACAGGTAAAGAACGTCGTGACCTGCCCGTGTCTACCGCCATTTTATTTACTGATATTGCCATGGAAACGAATACTATATAATTATGCTAACCAATGAAGAATGGTTTCATCAGAAATGTAACAAACTGACAGTAAATCAATCAATTACAGATTGTAATGGTCAAAATGAACAATTGCTGCTACAAAGTTCTTGCAATAAGATAACATGGTAAGTTAGGACAGGGTAGATTGTGCCATTTCATTTTCAGAAGTTCATTCCTGGAGTAGGTGATCCTTCCTGAGGCTGTACTGAACACATAATTATAATAAGTTGGTTACTAAATTACCTACCATCTATGTTGGCCACCACATTATCCAACTGTGATAAACTCTAAAGACAAAATTGTCATCATTAATAAGTGTCAGAAAATTCATACAATACATATTTGTTGGGATAAAAAAGTTAATGAATTAAAAAAAAGAATTTGCTGAATTAAAAAAAAGAATTTTTAAACAAAATTAACAACAAGTGAGTATTACAAGGCAGTTAGCACAACCTCAAGTAGACTCTCTAGAATCTCCAAGTATTTGTCTGAGTCTGCAATAAAAATGTACGTAGTCTTCTCCTCTCCAACATAATCTGTCAACAAATATTATTAACAGCAGCCATCAAATATCACTAACCTGTCAAGACTTTCATCAAGCCTTCTTTGATATACTTGTCACATTTCTTAAGTATCACGTTGACACATTTTATATCCACTGGTCTCAATTTACCCTACACAAAGACCACATCAATAAACTCACCTGTATACTTACTGGCCACCACATACTAGCCACCTGTTTAATAAGGTCACTGTGTCACCTTGATAATCCTGTAATATAAGGTCACCTGTATACTTACTGGCCACCACATACTAGCCACCTGCTTAATAAGGTCACTGAGTCACCTTGATAATCCTGTAATATAAGGTCACCTGTCTAAACCAATCATATTATTACACTGCACACAATAGTAGTATATAACAAGGAGACTTCTTAATGTCAACTGTACATGTAGAACATTCTAATTAATACACCACATGTACCGTACATATCGGCATTGAAGCCAGGCTCAATCACTGCTAAAGGATCACTATAATTAATGCCAGAACCCGTATAAACACACAAGGGTGCTAACTGAAATAAATGCTTGTAATACTACACAAACAAGTTACACAATTTTTTTTTTGGAATTTTCAACTAGAGTAGGGACCATAGCACATCAATAAAAAGTACTGAAACAAGCTGGAGTAGTGCACGATATTAAATCACAGTAAAACAATGAGAAGTGTTATATCCCTACTGTGCATTTTTATTATGGTATCTTGAGCACAGTAGGGATATAACACTTCTTGTTGTTTTACTGTGATTTAATATCGTGCACTACTCCAGCTTGTTTCAGTACTTTTTATCGATGTGCTACGGTAGCTGAAAATTCCAATTTTTGTGTACCTTTTTGTTGTAATTACGACTGGTGAACCCACGCATACCACATCAAAAGAAAGAAATGGCACCGCGCCCCCCAGCTACCAATTATTGTCTGAAAAATGAAGTATCCATTATGCTTCCTTGTCAGCTCGATGTTCAACCTGTTACACAGCATTACAAATCAAGAACTGTTCAAAAAGCACCCCTGCAATCAAAGTAGCCACTATGAAAAATACAAACAATTTTCATTACAAAGGGAAGCCATGCATCACACGCTACCGCTCGCTAAATCGACACCTTTCGCTGTCAGCAAAGATGAATGGAACACAAAGGGGGCCACTGGTAAATCCATGAAGAATGCATTGTACGTACTGCGGTATGCCAAAAGGCACGTGTCTGGCTGAAGCAACATTGAACAGAGAAAAAATCAAGCCCGTAGCCTTACCGTTATCGAGTTACACTTGTATGAAAGAATCAGACAGTCACTAAAAGATTTGATTCTACACGAGATGCTGCCACAGCTTAAGAAATACAAACTCTTGTTATCTCCCTTGGCCCCAACAATGTAACCTCTTCTGATTGGTATTCATCATGGTCATTGTCATCTTCCTGCTCTACTTCTAATGTTTCACCCAGTAAAGGAGTCCATATAGTTTTATACACGTGATGGCCTCTATCAATTTTGTAAGTACTGCCAGACACTCTCGTTCACTGACTGATTCCAAGGTATACAAGGTACCAGAAATCAATAAACAAACGCTCGGGGCTTCTATACGGATACATACGGTACAATATTATAAATTAATTAGTTAGCAATGATACATACACACATCGGGAAAGTCTTGGTAATATAACGCTAAACAGTTTCTGCAAGAAATTACAGCAACAATATGACAAATCTGTTACAGGCACTTAATTAATCAACCATAACTCGAGACTGAAACAAGTTACACAAAAATACAGCTTAGCGGACGTTACTATTCAGTGGACTGGACTACTGGACTGGAACACTGGACTGAACTGACATAATTTTGGCTTTTGCACATTCTATGGTTGGATTTATGGAGTCTTGCTAGTAAGCTAGCACCCTTAGGGCACCTACAGCCCACTCAAATGCTGAGGATGAAGAGTGGAATATGCGAAAACTGTATTTCACTGTTCATTATACCACTATTACTTTTCCTTACCCTGTAATGCTGCAGGCAGTGCAGGGAATGTGACAGGGATGTATCCATTCACTGGACTAAAAAAATTTTTTTTGCTATTTTCTTGCCTTTTATCACCAAACTTTATAACCACAAAAGGTGTTTTAGAAATTGATACCATTCACTGACATAATAAAACATGAACTAAAACTTGTACTTTGATCACAAAAACTGCACTAAAACCTAAGTGTGGTTTGTTATCGAAAATAATTTGCCTACTGCTAGCAATGTTTCAAGCACTGTGCACTGTTAACACTACTAATGTATCTGTCTGTCTTCTCTTGTAAAATAGCACACAATAATAATTTTACACAATGTAATTATGTTATGTAACATAGAAATCACCTATAGCCTTTCAATAGTCTGCACATTCATTTTAGCTTTGCCAGCTCTATGGTTTTATAATGTTTGTAAATAGCAATGAGTGGGCAGTGTAAAGAATTGCTTCTCATTGTGCACACTTTCAAACAGGAAGGTAAGGTTACACATATTTGCAATAAATACGGTAACTGTAACAAGAGTTCAAACCAAAGTTAGACCATTAAATAAACCACCAAAACTAGCACCTTTTTCAAACACACACCTTTAAACAGCTGTAGGACCAGGTGGCCTACAGACCTTCAGCACTTGTGCTTAAATAAATAATTTAAAATGATATACTAGTTAGCTGCACGTATGTGCCTTTAATATTGACAAGACATGTAGAGGGCAAAAGCCCTCTACATGTCTTGAATATTAAGGGTTAGGGCTATAAGTGTGGTATGCTGCTCTATGTAATCACTTTTAGTGGTTGAAAAAGGTGTTTGTAGTCGAAAAAATGTGTTTGAGCAAATTTAATTTGAGTCCAGTACTCCAGTCCAGTAATCCAGTCCAGTGAATGGATACACCCACATGACAGCAATATAGTGATCAACTTGCTAGTAGACAACATCCTTTGAGATATCCTTAGAGCAAGCTAGTTTCATGTGGCCAGACCTCTAGTTCAGTGCAGGGGCTTACTAACTAGATATTTTTCAGCACGTGCGCCAAGCTGACGCTTATAGTCTTTCATTGATAAGCCCCTGCACTGAAACAGAAGTCTGGCAGCAAGATTAGCTTGCTCCTCAAGCTTGCTCTAAGGATATCTCAAAGGGTATATTGTCTACTGGCAAGTTGATCGTTGCCAGTTAACTATCGCTGTCACATTCCCTGCACTGCCTGCAGCATTACAGGGTAAGGAATAAGTGCTGTATAGTGGCATAATGAACGATGAAATACAGTTTTCGTATATTCCACTCATCTTCAGTGTTTGAGTGGGTTGCAGGCACCCTAAAGGTGCTAACTTACTAGCAAGACTCCATCAATCCAACCATAGAATGTGCAAAAACCAAAAATATGTCAGTCCAGTAGTCCAATCCACTGAATGGTAGCGCCCGAGCTTAGCTCAATCTGTTATCATGAATTGGCAAATCCATCAAGGTATAGTGTTTTCCCTATATTCCCATTTGGAAAAAGAAGGCCATTCTAACAAAGCAGAGCTGAGTGGTACAAAAAATTTTTAAATGGTATGGTTTTCAAATTAGTATTACAGTACGACTACAGTATTGGAACAGGGAGTGAAGATGCAGAACAAATGAGGATACTGGACCAGACCCAACCAAATGAAAGCGGTCTGGCCACAAGGGTATAGCAGAGAAATTCAATTTGTACAGTCACAACATGCAAAATAAATAGATGCTTCATTAACTGATCATAACTACAAAGATGAGACTTTGCCCGATCTGTTCACCATGAACTGGCAAATCCAGTGGCTTCCCTGTACTCCTGAAGAAGGCCATTTGAATGATGACAGTGTAGCGTGTATGTTAATTCTTTGTTTGATTGCATACCAAAATGATTAAAACGTGCATAAAATATTTATGTAGCACATATATTACGTTTTAATAACAAAATACTTTTGCACAAATAGCTGGGTTTTGCTCAGCTAAACAATATTAACAGTAGTCCAGTACATAGAGATAAGGTGGAATAGTATACAATAACATTATCATGTCCTTACAGTACTCTCATACAAATAAGCCAATCACAGTCAAAGAGTCACACAATCACCCAAAATGTATATCTACAATATTTAATTGAAAATTTTGTGATGTGATGATTTGTGTGTAGCTAAAAGGACATTGCAGCATTAGTCACAAACAGGTGTTCGTGGCAGTCATAAGAGACTTGAGGTCCACTAGATGGTGTTTGCATCATCATCTGGCAGCAAAGCTACCACCCAACTGTGTAGGGATGGGTAAATTAATTTACTGTCAATATCACCCTCTAAAAGATATTCACCATTAAAGGTATGCAATGGGAGGTACTTGTTTGGACTCTTAAGGCTTCTAGTCTTGTAGTGAGGTCACCCTGTGTAATGTTGAGCTTGCTCAAATGACACATCAAATCAATACTAAATATTCTAAAGGACTACAGCTCCATCCTCAGTGCAAGATGTTGCTTTCCCAGAGCTAATAAACTTTGTTGTATCATAAGACAAAGTGCTGAGCTATCTATAGCACTTCATAAACAAATTAACTTGTTAACAACCCTTCACCTAATAATAAGGTTAGCCACTTGTTTACACACATACTGTCCTGTTTACATGTAAAGTGGCCAATATTCCTACAATAACAGAAAATATTATTACCTTTTTTAATTTAGAGGGTGGATCATTGTTGCTCACCATCTCTTCAGCAATATTCTTAACTTCACTATCTACTAGTAACACATCATTGGCTCCTTGTTTAGCCTCTACTTGTTGCTTCATTTTACCAACATCTTCCTTAATTCTACTTGTCACTTCACTTCGTGGCTTTCCCTTCAATGACTCATCTTCAGCCAACAATTGTCCCCTTCCATCTACCATCTGGCTTTTCTTATCAATGAATACACTACCTGGCTGACAGCTAGCAGCAGCTAGCTGAGGCTGTTCCGCTGTTGGCTTACACGATACAGATGCTTCACTCTCTGTGTACACAACATTTGTAAGAACATGCAATATATTTCACTACTACACTCACTGGGTATAAACACGTCGTCTCCCCACTCGTTGGACACCAAGTTTTGCTGGTCTCCAGCACTTTTCGCAGTGTGTCCACCATCCACTCCGCCAGTAAGAGAATTAGTAGAGCCACCCTGGCTGCTGGCTAAGTCGCTCTCATCCACATCGGAAGCAATACTGTCAGATTTTACCACGCTGTTGGAGTGGTTCGCATGCTATGTCTGGCTACATGAATGGTGCCTTACTTGACATTTCTAAGACTCGGCGTTGCTGTCCAAGTGTTGGGACAAGAGTAGGACCTGCGGTAGCACTCTCTTTGATAATATATAACTTGCTTGCCCTTGTTGAGAGAGGCTTGAAGATACTCTTGAGGATCGTCTTGCTCCATTGCTTTACACCTGGTTATCAGCGTTGTGCGCATGCGCAGTGTACGGAACTATTCGCGGCCCCACGCTTGAAGGTGTAAGGTCGACTCCTCCATATTAAAATGTATTATTAACACCTTCTCTTTGTGTACCGGTAGTGTAGTTGAATTGTACGTGTAGTCCAGCCTTACTTCTGTTGCTATGGTGTTTCCGTGTATGTCAATTAGACCAGCCGGAGTTATACGGAAACATGATCATGTGATCGCATTTGTCATCCACATACCGTACTGTACAGCCGGTGAGTCAAGAACTATTATAAGGTGAGCGAATATGTCTTTCTGTGTGTTGCCTGTGTCAATAAAGGGAATGTTACATTTCGAACACATACGTGCTTTGTACATTACGCGACTCGGCCACTCCTTCGCAACGTTTATTATCATTAGGGTCCTGTGAGATGATTTAACCCTCGATTTAACCCTCGATTTAACCTGTTAGTAATATTGAACTGCTACACACACACTTCATTGTTAACCTTGTCCACATGTGTCGCTGGAGAAGGGGGTGGGGGCATGAACCACATTATTAATGAGACTAGAGACTTCTATTATTGAGGTAATCAATTAGTGTGCTGTTTCTGGCTTGAGATATAAGCACAGATATCGTATACTACGTACCCAGGATTGCATGCCAACTCCGTTAACACTTCCCAACATGTGCTGTTGTCCCTCGATATATGATGTTCCATTAGTTATCATAAACATTTCCTGTAGAACTGTGGAAAGCTCCTGGAATTTTTAGTACTACAAAGGATTTAACCTCTTCAACATTTAGTAGGCAGCAAAGGGATACTCTAATAGACTGAATTACTCGGAAAACACTTGAAATACAAGCATGAGCATTATGACATTGATTATACAAGCCCCAAACTTTGTGATATGTTGCCGCAATATTTCATCACGTAACGACTCAGAAAACCAGGCTATGATCATTATGCTTACCTTAAACCATCCGTCTATATCCACTCAACTGCAGCATCATAGTAAGTAACATCTTTAGCCAATTAACAAGAGCTGAGAGCCCCAAACACCTTCTGAGCAACATGAAGCGGACACCACTGTTGAACGGACACCACTGTTGTACCACTTTATTTGTGCCGATTTACTGTCTTTGATACTTAGCCGATCAGGATCTGTCCTCTGGCCATTGGAACTGTAGAGGGTAGCAGATATGATGCTATAGAGCTCCAGTACTGTGTAGCCTATAGTACAACACTTGCGTGGTAGACTACAAAGGAAAGGTGTTAAACAGTACAACGAGGATTGTTCCATTGAAAATCATTGGTACATAATCCCGGGTATGTAGTATATAATATTTATGATAAAAGTGTAGTAACGAAGGACCAGTCAGTGGCTGCCAGTTTGTTTTGCTGGTCACTTTGTGTTTTAGACGATCTAAGGTTGGAGGGTACGAAGCAAAAAGAATTTGCCAAACTCCCATCAGAGTAGGGTCCAAGTTACTTCTTCACCGGAGTTAGATATACTCTCTACATACGTAACTTCCCCTCGTATAGGAAAAAAGGAGGTGGTATATACACTGTAGCAGCAATGACACAATGGTATAACCTAACCCTGCTTATATTTTTTTATTTGATAACTGGCTAAATATCAACAACATCATAGGTACAGAGAGTTACCATTAAAGCTGTACAAAACTTTTGGGGAATGCTTGTTTACACAATATAGGCATGACAACATTAGGTGGGGTAGCTCAACTCCTGGTGGGGTAGATTAACTCCTGTAGCCTAAAACTACATATCAATTGAAAGTGTATTTACTGGGCTACTTGAGGAAGTTTAAATGAGTGCTGTAGTTGCCTACAGATGCTCACTTTTATGAAGCGATGAACAGGTTTCCTGTGATTCTATCTTCTCGCCACGTGTTCAACATTGATTGTGGGTTTGATCACGTGAGTCTTATTATGGCCTGATTCAAAATGGTGAATCAAGTGGAACTTATCGCTAGTTGATAGGAACACCCGCCATCATTGTTTTATAAAGGTGTGTAAACGGTTTGTGTGTTTAATTGCTCACATGACAAGTTTTGTCCTTATCCTTTAGAATGAGGTATACCCTAGGGTAAAACCCTAGGGTATAATTCCTATTTGGATTGTGTAGCAATAGGCGGTATGTTTCAATATTTATAGTGGCTTGTTTTAGGGCTGAGCAAGTGTGAAATTTTACTACTTTCATGATTGTAGGATGCAACATATCATGATTATGATAACTATCACGATGTTATAACTCACATGCATCAGCATCATGTATGCACTGTATATGAGTGTATAATACAAGGTGAAATTGTGTACAACCTGCTTGACTAAATTAAGACTGTAGACAGTTACAGTTTAATACAAACAGTAGAATAAATAATACTATCCTCAGAATTCAATGGTTTCTAACAGGTAAGCTTTAAACTATGTAGTAAGATTTATTCACACAATGAACTGTATCAGGCTTGTTTTCTGGATTGTGTTCTGTGCCACCATTTTGAGCATACTAATATACATTTTCATGTGATGTCACAATATCACGATTATTTATAACACATATCAACATCACGATGTTCAGAGACAATCACGATTAATCCCACAATTGATATAATCTCCCAGCCCTAGCTTGTTTACAACCATGTGTGTATAGGCTAATTAGGGTTACGAGGTTTTTTCTGGTTTTGCTACCATTACAATGATATTTTGTACCTATTTAAGATGTCTCTACTACTAGTTTTGTGCTTTTGAAAAAAATGTAAAACCTTCCACTCATAACATCAGAAACTGCTGCTAATTTGGGAATACCTCCTTCAACCCTTTGTACACAAGTGTTACATTGCTGGTTGACCAGGAGTTGAATATCCACACACCAGTGTAGTACCTGAAGAAATCGACTTTCTTTAAAACTGAAATAAGGGATGACTAACAACCAAGATGAAATCAACCATGTAGGTGATGCTATGTGCTGGGTAAGCTAGATGTATCACAATGAACCTCTGTAAACGTCAGTTACGCCACCATTTAAACCTCTACTTGGTGACTTATGTGTTTTAAAATAGTTCACAGCCTTCATGGTGAATCTTGCTACTTTTCAATGGAACCACTGATATAACATTTTTGTCTGAGTCATGGGAGGGTATTTCCCCTGTCTTAATATGGTATTAGCTCCCTGTTGTTGCTACTAGTGCATGGTATGTTCACTTTGAGCAGCTGATATCTGAGCAAACTGTTAAAGGAGACAATTCAGATTTTGATAAAATTACATTAGTGATGCATTCATTTTCCCAAACTTGTAATGTAACCGAATTACACATTTAATGTCATGTGTTGGGATGTACAGAACTAGATAAGATCATGTGATGTTGTTGCAGGTGCTGATGGATAGTGAGCAGGCTCGACTGCTACCCTCAGCTCCACCCCCTCAATATAATGATGTAGCAGTAGCACCTGCTCCAGCTGACAACTGTAAGTTGTGATCATGGACCTCTCTAGTGTTGTGGTTGTGTTAAATATGGTGTGATCATGGACCTATCTAGTGGTTATGTTAATATGGTGTGATCACATCTGAATATTACTGGTGTAATGATGTGTGTGTGTGACCTTTGATCACTTTGTAGTCTAGTTATATAATGTTAATGTGGGGATGGTTGACCGTGGTAGTGATGGTTAATAACTTGAGATTGGAAAACTTGAAATTACATAGCTTAATGGATGGAGAAAATTTTAGTTTATATGTTAGCTGAACACCAAGTTATTTGGTCATAGAATTGGATGTGTGTGGAGACTTAGCTGAACACCAAGTTATGGTTTCCTTAGGTCATAGAGTTGGATGTGTGGAGACTTAGCTGAACATCAAGTTATGGTTTCCTTAGGTCATAGAGTTGGATGTGTGGAGACTTAGCTGAACACCAAGTTATGGTTTCCTTAGGTCATAGAATTGGATGTGTGTGAAGACCCTTTCTGCAAATCCGGTCACATTAAATAGGCTAGCGTGCTCTTTGAGCAGCATGAATAGCCTATTGCAGACAATTTTCAGAGGTGCTTCTTATTTCTAATTGACAGTGTGAATAATTACAACACACATAAAGTGGATTGGCCACTGTGAGTCTAGTACAGAATGTATATGAACATTGCAAAGTTGGGTCCCACTGATCCTTGGTTCCCTGTCCCTGGGTCCACTGTTTATACCAGACTCATTAGACTAGAAGTAGAACTACAAAGAATTCTGATCGGATTTAACACTCTACTGATTATTTAGTAGTGTTGATAAGCCAGTATCATACAGTAAGGTAGTACCAAGAGTTACCCTCCCTCTATTATTAACTCTTGATAGTACTGTATAGTAGAGTTAGTGTACTGTATAGTAGTGTATCATACAGTACATGGTACTGTCTAGTAGTGTTGATAAGCCACTATATATATATATGCTTTACTGCTGCCTGAGTAGCTAATGATATAAGGAACCTTTTATTATAAGGTGGACTGACTTTCTGACACATGGTAACCTAAGGTCGTAATATTTCCTTTGATGTCTGAGGTTACTAAATCCTTTAGAAACCTGTGGTGGGGTTACTAAATAGTTACTAACCTGTGGTGGGGTCACTAAATAGTTACTATCCTGTGGTGGGGTCACTAAATAGTTACTAACCTGTGGTGGGGTTACTAAATAGTTACTAACCTGTGGTGGGGTCACTAAATAGTTACTAACCTGTGGTGGGGTCACTAAATAGTTACTAACCTGTGGTGGGGTCACTAAATAGTTACTAACCTGTGGTGGGGTCACTAAATAGTTACTAACCTGTGGTGGGGTCACTAAATAGTTACTAACCTGTGGTGGGGTCACTAAATAGTTACTAACCTGTGGTGGGGTCACTAAATAGTTACTAACCTGTGGTGGGGTCACTAAATAGTTACTAACCTGTGGTGGGGTTACTAAATAGTTACTATCCTGTGGTGGGGTCACTAAATAGTTACTAACCTGTGGTGGGGTCACTAAATAGTTACTAACCTGTGGTGGGGTTACTAAATAGTTACTGACCTGTGGTGGGGTCACTAAATAGTTACTGACCTGTGGTGGGGTTGGTGGGGTCACTAAATAGTCACTAACCTGTGGTCTCGTGGTTGTTTACTACATTCATCAAGCAAATACCAGCAAAGCCAAAAACAAAATGTCCTTACTGTTAGTTCATTTTCTGAACAAGACAAGCACATTAGCATTCAGCTAGTCCACTAGGCGCTCAACTAATACACCAATGTCTGACACAGTGTGGTACTGACACAGTGTGGTACTGACACAGTGTGGTACTGATGCAATAAACTCAAAGGATTAATCTCAATGCTAGCACACACAATTTGCTTCTTAATAACTAACTTTCTGGACAAGATCGACAAATGTCATTCTAGCCCGACATAGTAACTACTTGATATTGTCACTGTAGTCATGTGATGTTATGAATGTCACTTCAGTACAGTGACACTGACATGATCAACTTGACTTAACGATAAATCACAATGTTAGTACACACTGTTTGCCACTTTTTCTTTGCCTGCTTTGTTCAGGAAATTTTCTAAGTCACTTAGAATGAGCCGACATCAGTTTCTAAGCCCCTCAGACGATGTGGGCTTGGCTACCCACAATTAATTACCTCAGTCTGTGGCCTCAGTAATTAAGTTTGACGGTAGCCTCACCCACATCATCCTTGGGTCTCTAAATAGCATAGAAACCTTCTAAATAATACTTAACCTTCGTGTTAGTGAGTAGTTAGTGTGGTATGATCTTGTGATCACCTCATAGTGATGTAGTTGTGTAGTAATTGAGTGCTACTTGTTACCTAACTACCTTACACTGGTACGGTGAATGCAACAAAACTTTATTGCTCGGAGTACCACTTTTTGGGCCTAAAATATTTGGGAAGCACAGAAATGTCTTGACGTGACCATGGGTAACCAAGCATAGCCAATAATCTTAAGATTGTCTTCAGTAGTTTCTTCAGTAGTTAAAATAAAGTTGAACATGGCATATATGGTTCCTCAAATATAAATAGCTACTCATAGTTATATCGGTATATCGGATTGGTATCGTATCGGTCTCAAAATGATTAATCTCATATCGGATCGGTATTGGATTGGTTTAGTTTTCTTATATTGGTACACCTCTAATTATTATGACTGGTGAACCCACGCATACCACATCTGAAATGGTGCCGTGCATCCCAGCTATATCAATTATCATCTGAAAAGTGAAGTATCCATTACACTTCATTGTCAGCTATGTTCAACCCATTACACTGCATTTTGGATCAAGAACTGTTTGAAAAGCACCTCTGCAATCCATGCATACTGAAAGAAAGAAATGGTGTCACACGCCCCAGTTGTATCAATTATCGTCTCAAAAGTGAATTATCCATTACGCTTCATTGTCAGCTATGTTCAACCTGCTACATAGCAGTATGAATCAAGTACTGTTCGAAAAGCACCTCTGCAATCAAAATAGCCACTACGAAAAATATGGATGGTTTCCATTATGAAGGGAAGCCATCATGTGCTACCGCCAAATCGACACTTTTCACTGATGAATGGGATACAAAGGAGGACACTGGTAAGTCCATAAAGAATGCATTGTACGAACTGCGGTATTCCAAAAGGCATCTCTTGGGCCAAAAGCGACACCAAACAGTGAAAAAATCAAGCCAGTAGCCTTAGCTGTCATCGAATTACGCTTGTCTGAAGGCATTAGTCAGTTACTCAGTCAGTAGAAAATTCCGTTAAATAATTTTAAAATCCATAGCAACTTGTTGAAAGCGTTTCGGGTCGACCTGAAAGCTTGTTTGGATTTAGCTTTACCTAACCAATACTGCTTCATCGTCGTCAGGGAAAAATGCGGTGGTGATGCTATTTCATGGGCACACTCCTTTGTGGTCGCTACTATACAGTACTATCGAACTGTATGATAAAGTAGTCACCCATCACGGTGACGGTGTGGCCTTTATTGACAGCTCAGAGTTAGACTATAAGGCACCCTCAAATATTTTAAAAACATGCCCCTGCCAAGATTATCCCGGATTACTCTGCATTTTCATGACTTGCAGAGATAGCTGGTTGTTTTATGCTGTGCTCTTGGTTCATCTTATTGCTGTTTCCCCAGGCCCACCACTATGAGTGTTTGTTGTGTGATTGGTAAGCTTTGTGACAACAAAACAGAGACTATGCATGCACTTAGATGGCTTCATGTAGCGTACCGCTTTAGACAAGGAAGATAACTACTGTTTCCCACACTTGTTAGCTAATTATTAGGGTTTATAATGTAGCTTGATCATTGGACAGTGTCCTCAAGATACAGTCTAGTTCAGTTGTATATCGGTGTATCGTATCGGTTTTAGCAGCAATATCAGCTCCTACTGATATAGTAGAAATTTCTATATCGGCCACCAATACGATCTGTATCGGTATATCGGTACACCTCTAATAATAATATGTACAAAAAAACTAACAAACAAGTACAGAAAAATTTGGAATTTTCAACTAGAGTAGGGACCATAGCACTTTGATAAAAAGTACTGAAACAAGCTGGAGTACTGAAACAAGCTGGTGTAGTCCATGATATTGAATCACAGTAAAACAATAAGAAGTGTTATATCCCTACTGTGCTCATGATACCATAATGGAAATGCACAGTAGGGATATAACACTTCTTATTGTTTTACTGTGATTTAATATCGTGCACTACTCCAGCTTGTTTCAGTACTTTTTATCAAAGTGCTATGGTCCCTACTCTAGTTGAAAATTCCAATGATTACAATTGAATAGATGAAAAGGTTGCTTACCAAAGTGTGATATGCACTTGTATGTATGAAGATGAGAAGACTAACTATTGTCCTCACAGTTGAGTAGTGAACATGACCCATAACAAAATACCGTATAGCTGGTTATTTTCAAAGGGTTTTTATTTTTGGATGTTTCGAAGAGACCCTTCTCTTTGAAAATAAATTCCTAAGTCCTGCTGTTCTTCGAAAATGAATTTCCACAAGTAAAAATAACCTGCTTTCACGTGATCGAACAACGTGTATTCGCTTGTTACAAGATTAAGCTCAGTATCATGACCCACGATAGTGGGTTCTTAATAGGGATCGCCCATGTTTTTTGCATAAATCCTAATAGAACGCACACCTAAAAACCACCTTGAAAAGCATCCTTCAACTCAAAACAACCCTCTGGTGGTTCTTTGCAATGAGTATAGGTCCACTAGTAAGTATCAAGTGAAAAGGAAACAGTATGTGTATTTCAGACAAAACTGAAATATGTCCGTTTGTTCATATTGTTATTATTATTCATAATATTATTATTATTATTATTCTTTCACAGGCATAGCGAAGTTTACAAGGAGAATCCTGGGATAAAAAGTAGCAAGGTTTGCTGAATGGATCATTGTGCATGTCCATGACCTAATTTTGATTTCGTTTTCGGATGGAAACAGCCCAAACTGGGCCTTTTTTCTTGCCAAAATGCCATTACATTCGAGAATCCATACAAGATCGCGCTCAAAGTTAGGTTTTTTGGTGTGCGCTACTTGTGGCTAATAGAATCTGTCTTTATTAAACTCAGTATAGACCAGGAAGCTTAATCTGGGCTGATGACTTCGTTGCAAGGTGGTTTTTTTCACTCCGTGATTATTGTACATGGGCAGGTTATCCAGATTAAATACTCTAATAGAGCAGTCATGTAAATACTCTAATAATGCAGTCAAGTGTATAACAACAATCCTTGCACTGAATTTGACTATTAAAGGCACCAGTAATGTAAATTGTAGCTCATATTGGGAGAATCTCAGTCTGTATGCACATTGCAATTTGATCAGTTTCATGTGTGTACTGAAATGTCGATGGTGTTACTATGCAGAATGCAAAATTGCACTATTCACCACAGTCTTCTTCATAATCCATTACTGGATTAACAAAAAGTACACAAACTAGATGAATCAAAATTGGAAGTTTTAAAATGGGAATAGGGATCGCTGAAAAAAGCCACAAAACAAGAAGGGATCGCTGGGGTGGTAATGTAAACCACAAATCCCTATTTTGACTAACTTCAAAATGACAGAGCATGTAACTAAAGATTTATGACAGAGAGTCAAAATAGAGATTTGTGGTTTACATTACCATATTCACGAATGGCCTAGTAGGCGTTTCTTGCTAGGCCATTCGTATTCACGAATGGCCTAGCAAGAAACGCCTATGAACCCATGAAGGAACGATTGTAGTTTGGTGAGAAACACTTAGAGCTGGAGTTAATTTGGTTGCTAGTGACGTTGTTAGGCACGCGTTCAATCGATACCATGTTCAGCTAATGACATCATTAATTATACAAAAAAAAAACGGGCGAACTCAGAAGTGTTACATCATAACTTCACAATATGCCTTCCTACAGGGGAATATGATAGTAGGATACTCTCCTCAGTATATATATTATGAACTCTTGGCATGTTTTATGATAAAAGTGCATGATTTTTGCATTGTGCCGCTATACTAATATGGTATAAAGGACACACATGCTATTGCTTAACAAGTGCGTACAGGGTGTACTTGCTGACTGCTCTATTAGAGTATATCAACAGTATTGATAATTATCTTAATATTATAACTCATCTGACTGAAGTAACAGAAAGTATATTTTCAAGACTTTTCAATGAACCTTTTTCATTAAGTCTTCTTGTTTGAATTCATCTCAGTACTGATAATTGGAGCATGCTATATACTCTCTAGTAACCTTCTACCTCCAAAGAAGAGGCACATCCTATGCCAACGTGTTCATGGGTAAACTAGAGAACAGAGTGATCAAAGAGAGTCCAGACAGTGGTCGACACGATGTACACACAATCCGTTCTGCCACTCGATACGGAACAACATATCACAGCATGACTTTTTAGATTTACAAATCTCTCGTCATCCCACCAAACTTTAAATCCTTCACACCACCTAGTAGCACACATAAACAAGTACAATTAGTACCAAAATGATCAATGTAATTTATTTCATTACTGAACAGTGCTTCACACAATGTACACACAAACCACAGCATTTCACTAAGTATCATCTCATGTTGGCTGTTATACTGATCACTTAGACTGTGTTTGTCATGTTCAAAGTATCAGGTTTGCTGGTAATCGACAAATAGTGATTGGCGATTATTTAGAGAGATTACTCTGTTGATGGAAAAATCTACAGGGTGAGCATTTAATGGGATAAATGTTATAGGAATGAGTTTAGTGGCTTAGATGAAATCAGAATCATTAAGATCTCAGAGATAAAATCATGTAGTTAAATGTAATTGGAGGATTGGGCTAAAAAATCAGATGTGTGTAGTATATACTATGCGCTACATATGTGAGCCAGCCCTGTTGTTGTTGATATTGTTGTTTACTTGCAAGACCAACAAGAGGTGACCCCTTACCCTACACCACAAGATCTAAGTACTGTCGTTAGCCACACCCAAAATATCTTGTTCATTACTGATTATGATACTCAGAAACACTACAGGGGATGTAGCATGCTTCACATCACAATTAGCTGCTCCAGCTGATAGCAACTAATGTTACCATAGCACCATTGCTTATTTGAGACTGTCTTTATTCTGATTGAAACTGATTGAAAGTGTTCCACCCCGCTGTTCTCAGCATGTGCATCCGTCCTTTCCTCTGTCATCAATGATGTAGTCATGATCACAGCACTAGTTCACACTACATCACTCCTCATCTTATAACAGTTGTTTCAAGCTGTGATTTATCTTGTACACAATCCCTTACCAGGTCAAGTGAGGGTACAAGCTTGTTCATCATAATCAACTTTTCTCTGTGGAGAATTAGTTACTAACTACAGGCCACTGTACACGGGGCAGTTAGGGATAACTGTAGCACACAAGTGGAGCAGCCACATATATGGGCAGGACGGTGTGTTATATTGGAGATAATATCATGTTTATGTTATGTGAATATCGTAATTTGCTTTATTTTCGTGTGATTTACGTGAATGACTGCTCTATTAAAATAGTTTGATCTTATGTAAAAAAATTCACGCAAGAAATTTTCATACAAGTTTTGCATACTATACAACGAAAAAAAAAGCAAATTACAGTACTTTGTCACCACTATTATAATATGTTCACATTGAGCTGAATCCTCAAAAACATTTAATAACTCACGGATAATGTAATTACACACGATCTTGAAATTTGGCTCATTTGTACTACTGCTTGACCCGCTAAAAATGTTTTGTACAAATGTTTGACATAATATTTATGGCCAATCAAAATTTTCACAATACATTTCCTATGGGGAAGCCATACAAGTACAGTGTCCATAACGGCCCTTTCCCGAACTTGTAATGGAGCCAAACCATACTCTGTTGAGAAAAAAATCCAGATTTAATTTTTAGCTGTTTTTCAGGATTCAGCTCAACGTGAATATACTATAGTGCGTGTAGTGTGTGTGTGTGTGTGTGTAGTGTAGTGTAGTGTAGTGTGTAGTGTAGTGTGTGTTAAAGGAAATAATGAATGCAGTGGAATTAAAAGTACCAATATCATCCTGATTGTGACATAGTACTGTAGATACACACACACTACACACTACACATCCTTCCTTCTCCGCAATCCTCTCCGGGTCACGCAGCCTACCTAATTGAAAGGGACAGACAACAACCAAAGTGGACATCACACCACCAGTTAGTAATGGCCATGCCGTAGCTGCATGGAAACCAGAAGACTATTTAACTTCAGCCCTAATTGCTAACCATCCTGACAATCGCTGATGTGATACATCATTATTGGTAGATTATCATATAGTCTGTTTGTACTGCTTGTAACTTTAACACAATTTAAATTGTTGTAGTACCAATTTAGACCAATCAACTTACTAGTAGTTATAGTCCAATGGTGTTAATATTAGCAGTCACCACATTCAGGCCAACATGATGGTACATTATTATTTATTATTTATCTAATTTGTCAAAATGACAGGGTGGCACCAAAAGGCATAGCCTGTACAAGGGTACTTCCCTAAACACATACATTACAAAAATAACACTACAAGGACAAAGAATAACAACACAAAAGTACACTACAAAGAAAAGGAACAAGTTACAATGAGCAAAACACACACAGAGACTTAAAAAGCTACGTACAAAAAAGATGATAAATGGAGCGACGAAAATAATTTACAGATTTAATAATGAGTGTATCAAATGATAGTGTTTCACAAAAATGATTAATAAGGAAGCTAATGTGTTAGTGATCTGCTAACAATGTAGTTGACATGACCAACCAGTGACCATTTCTCTTGCACAGCATGTTGTTACAGTAAATACCTTTCAATGAGTGCTATTTTGCTATGAAGGAAACTGGACTAGTAAACCTCATCAACATCTTGTTTGGTTGTTTAGGGCTTGTAAGCAGATACAAGGTACAATGTTAGCATCATGTAGTTTCTTGTCGTATTTCTTCACAGTTTCCTGATTTGTACAGTAATGGATTAGCCTGTTCTTTAAAGTGATGTACAACTGATCAACTACCAGCTACCCTTGATATCAGATCCGTTTGTTGTTAAGCTGACACTACAGCTTGTTGGATCAGGCTGTCCTTCAGCTGTCTGCTAGATTATTTGTCAACTAAATTTACTGAACTCTTTCTTAGTGGGTGTGAATGTCTGTTGTTATTCCTGGGCAGTGACGACCTTGCCTAACTATTTGGGTTGGGGTATGAAGGAGCCCAAGATGAACAGTACAGGGGGTGGGGTATGAAGGAGTGAAGACGAACAGTAATTGACATCTGCTCAGGTTGGCAGGTGGCTAAGATGTTTGAAATTTTTATACTTGACGTCTGTGACCGACCCAACCAACTTGACGAGATTCTATTGGTTGTAATGTGTTACTAAGTAACAGCCGGAATGAGACCGAGTGGCATTACTCCAAAGCCCAAAGGGCTCTTGGTGCCTTCTGCCTTAAATCAGATGTTGTCACCGATATATTGAATTTCCAGCAATGTTCTTTTATGGCCAGTGAACTGTGCAATTGTCGTAGCAGCTGTTGTTGGCAGCTGGTACGATCCCATCTGTTGATATCATGTTTGGCGTCACTTATGTTCTGAGTAAAGTGTTGTTATGTCGAATAAACTGATCTAACATCCGGCACTCGTATGAGGAGCTACGTGTTGTCCGTCCGGCTGACTCTGACACTTGCGTATTTGAACTATATGATCAAACCCCATCTGACTCCCTGAATGGGTACCTAAACAACAAGGACACCTTGATAATCAGGACATCTGTCTATGGTCCCATTTGTATTAGTGTACACACATTTAGACCCCTGAAATCAGGACACCTCACTAATAAGGATACCTTGATAATCAGGATACTTGTCCATGGTCCCATTTGTATTAGTGTACACACATTTAGATCCCTGAAATCAGGACACCTCACTAATAAGGACACCCTATTAATGGTAACACTGCTGGTCCACATATTATCAGTCACTGATATTATTCACTAGTGGGTTGTCTATAGCACTCCTCCATCTTACTCGCTATGTACTTATTAGGACCATAACTATTTATAGTGTTCTCATCATTGCATGATCATGACAAGGCATTGGGGGATAGTGAGTTACATGTGTTTGTGTGTGTGCTCTTGTAGCTATTCAACAACCTCCTCCTTACAACTTTGATGCTTCATTCTCACCACCGACCACTGCACCTACAGGGAACACCCTTTACGTTCAGTGTCGTGTTTGTCAACACATCATCAACGTTCCCACAGGGACAAATTCCAGAGTTGTAAAATGTCCTAACTGTCAAGAAGCAACTGTAAGTGACTAACTGTAATGACTTGCTGAACACTACACACACACAACGTGATCCTACAGTATCTACTTGGACCACCAACTATTATCATGAGTTCATATAAGAGAGTGTTCTAGTATAGCTTATATCATCACTACTGTGTTATTTGTACAGATGTGTTTCTTGTGGTCTTAATGGAGGTCTCTAATATACCAAAGAAACAGTTATGAGAAACTTTACCTTGTTATACCATCTCTAGTAGAACTACTAAACCTAACAAAACATCACCCACCTGTCCCCTATGACTGCATGGTGATGTGTACCGTGTTTTTCAGGTTTCTTGCAAAAGTATAATACAAATTGGAAAAAGATCACGTGCAATTATTTGAATTTTGCCAGAATAGCTACCGTGTTTTTCAGGTTCAGGAACGCCATACAAAACTTCTCAATAATTTCACCACCTTCTCTAGCGTGCAATTATTCATGTGCTCGCATGCCGGGGATCACGTTTATGTTTTGATTTTCACAAGAAACCTGAAAAACACAGTACTATACTAGCATGCTCTTCTAGGGGACAATAAATTAACAAATGTCACCGAGTTACCTGCATGATGGAGCTCATGTGATCTTCATGTCATGATAGAGCTCATGTGATCTACATGCGACAAGGCACTGGCCAGCTGTACCCACAGTACACTAATTGATTAACATGATAATCAGCTGATCCAAAGTGACCTGTTTTAAGGCCTGCCCAGCTGTGGGGGGTAATGTAAACCACCAGTCCAACCTGCTAGTAATTGGACATTACAATGGTGCGGCCTCTCTGCTCCTACACAAACAACAGCTGAATGACCTGGGAGGTCCCGACTAGCAACAAGTGTGTGTGGGGACTAGCAACAAGTGTGTGTGGGGCGTACTGCTTAGTACTGTGGTTGTGTTCCATTGTGCTAGGGGTGATTCCATTGTCTGTGTGTTTGTTTGTGTGGTGTGTGTGTGTGTTTGCGTGTGTGTGTGTTTGTGTGTGTGCGTGTGTGTGTGTGTGTGTGTGTGTGTGTGTGTGTATTGTAGTGTATGTATTTGTACAGGACTTGGTATACAGTACTATACTAGTGGTGTAGTGTAGTAATTGAAAGTTTTCCTGTGCTGTGCTTGTGCTGTACAATTTGATGTACTGAACATGAAGTGAATTAGTGAATCATCTCTTAGCAGCTACCCTTAACAGCTACCTGATTATAGTGACCACCTGATTATAGTGGCCATGTCACACACAGTATACTGTACATGTACTACAAACACACTACACACACACACACACACACACACACACACACACACACACACACACACACACACACTACACACACACTACACACACACTACACACACACTACACACACACTACACACACACTACACACACACACACACTACACACACACACTACACACACACACTACACACACACACACACTACACTACACACACTACACTACACACACTACACTACACACACTACACTACACACACAACACACACACACATTACACACACACACACACTACACACACACACACTACACTACACACACAACACACACACACATTACACACACTACACTACACACAACACACACACACTACACTACACACACACACACACACTACACTACACACAACACACACACATTACACACACTACACTACACACAACACACACACACACTACACTACACACACACACACTACACACACACACACTACACACAACACACACACACACAACACACACACATTACACACAAACACACATTCATATTTAGTAAACAATGTTTTGGCCATGCTACCTGTAATGTGTAATATTGTGCCATTTGCCGATGTTGTACAAATATTACAAGTGGAATGCAAGCTGAGTTGCCACCAATGTAATTACTGGCTCTATTACACTGGGGCAATGCAGCTAGGTGTAGTGGCCTACTCACTATATAAGGATATTGCTACTCCAACACATCCGGTTACTTATTGTATTAACAAAACCATAAGTGTGCTAACTGACCCCCTGAACTAAGTGTGTCGTGAATTACATTATCAGCATCAAATGTTGACTAGCCATTTTTTGTGTGTGCTAGAACATGAAGTGATTTCTGTCACTGTAGCCAATTGCTGACCCTCCTCCTGGTAAGAAATATGTGAGGTGTCCGTGTAACTGCCTACTGACGTGTTCGTCAACTGCTTCACGTGTCATCTGCCCGAGGCCAAACTGGTGAGAATAATAATATAATGTTATTCAGTGCAACTGTGAATGTGTTGTGTGTGTGTGTTGTGTGTGTGTGCGCCTGCGCTAGGGAATGTACACAATTGATGTAATGAATAACGGAATTATATACACTGGTTTGTTTATAAACTATTTGGTCCTTTTTTTTCATATCCCACAACTGTTTTCAAAAAAATACCCCTGGGCCTTCTCCTTAAATGGCAAATTTACCCTTCTGAAATTGCGATGTTGTGTTCAATAAAATTACCAAAATTAGAACCAATTTTACTAGCGTCTCTTTGTCTGGTTTGCGACCTGCTGTTTCTGTGTTGTTACCATGGTGTCGTACCACAATGTCACTGCTACACACTCGTATACACATATACAAACCTGTTAGTTCTAATTGTTATGTTATAATTAACTGTCCTATTCACCAGTGCCATCTGTACGAGTTTCCATGCCAACAGGGGATGATTAGTTGTGTAATATATTAGGCGTTGTTTGTTGGGGGAAATTCAAACCTGAAAAACTTGTTAATATTGACCAGTTCAACCTGTTGTATTGTACAAACACGAATGCCTGCCTGTTTAGAGATGATGTAATATTTGTAGCAAGAGGACTATTGGAGTAGGGGCTGGTAGTTGCAGTGATGTACTAACTCCACTAGATAGTAACAGAATCAGGGTGGTGTGTGGAAAGTGTAGCAGATCGATATTAGTGAGTGTACCCCACATCATGTCATTGTTATTAGTTGTACTATCCCATATCAGTGGCCTGCTCATGAAGTAGTCGCAAGGTGTCCACATTGTCGCTGCAGGTACTAACCATCATTGTCACTGTTTAGTGTTATCAACACCTTCAGGTCATACTTGCATAGAGACTGGATGATGAGACGTGCCGTAATCTTAGCTGTCATTGGATTCATCTTTCTTGCAATTGGGATTGGAGTAACGGTATGATGCCACACTTAAAGTTTGTGTACTAACTCACAACCATAACGTTGCTACTGCCATGCAGTTACAACCATCATGTTGCTACTGCCATGCAGTTACAATGATCATGTTGTTACTGCCATGCAGTTACAACCATCATGTTGTTACTGCCATGCAGTTACAACCATTACGTTGCTACTGCCATGCAGTTACAATGATCATGTTGTTACTGCCATGCAGTTACAACCATTACGTTGCTACTACCATGCAGTTACAATGATCATGTTGTTACTGCCATGCAGTTACAATGATCATGTTGTTACTGCCATGCAGTTACAACCATCACGTTGTTACTGCCATGCAGTTACAACCATCACGTTGTTACTGCCATGCAGTTACAATGATCATGTTGTTACTGCCATGCAGTTACAACCATCATGTTGTTACTGCCATGCAGTTACAATGATCATGTTGTTACTGCCATGCAGTTACAATGATCATGTTGCTACTGCCATGCAGTTACAATGATCATGTTGCTACTGCCATGCAGTTACAATGATCATGTTGCTACTGCCATGCAGTTTCTGTCATTGACCATTATTGTACAAGATTCAGGTGACAGGGTGTACCCCAAGTGGGTGATCCAGTCTCACTGATGACCTCATCATTATTGTGTAGTTAGTGATAGAGCAGCCTTAATTGGCCTCTGAAATAAGCTTTAATTTAGCTCAGCTTTGAAGTTAATAAGGTTGGAAGCCAGCTAAAACATACTGTCAGCTTGTTTTCACTAAACCATCCTGGGTGAGGCTAATGCTTGTTTGCATACCCTTTTAGTGTCATCCATGATTGTGGTCAGTAGCTACTTATTATATTACTATAGGCTGGGACAGCTACCTTAGCCAGTGAGCATGGAGGTGAGTTGAGCTGTAATAATAGTTGTTCATTGTTTAACTTATCATCCTCCCTCCTACAGGAATAATTGTAGTTTATGTCGGTAAGGGACTATATAAGATGTAGTGGAACACTTCATCATCTGTGTTGTCTGTCCATTACAGGAGCGTTTGTGACCGGAATTCTCTTGTTACTAAGAAGTGCTCGATATGCTTGTATGACTCATAGTCACGTACAACCTTGACATCTGTTATCTATTGCTTATTGTCATTGTATTAAAACATGTTGGAATTTTTGTACAAATTATTATATGATGAAAAATGTAAAACAGAGAAATGGTTTAAAAATCATGAGTCATTTATGGTGCATGGACTACACCAGTTAAGGGATGATGATTGGCACATAATCAAATTGGACATCAGCTGCTATACAAAGTGATTGGCTCCTATTAACACATTAATCAGTAACAATGTCATCATTATAAATGATGTATTCAATACCTTTAACTACTTGACATTGGCGGAGGCCCCAGTGGGATGTATGGAGAAGTTCCATTAGAGAACACACTACCTGTAATAATATTATGATAGATGATAATTATAATGATATTAACAAGTATTATTTCTTACCTGTGGTTGGCCCATACAGGGGAGGCTTGTAACTGGTATTACTAGTAATAGCTGACAGTGGTAATGGAGTCACTGACGTCGGTGTAATACAAGCAGTGTTTGGAAATGGCTGGAAACTCGGAGAATAGGAGGGTGTGTGAGGTGGCATGACTAACTGCGGACTAGACAGACATGAGTCCGCACTCTTTGGTGGTAAATTGAACGTAGCACCATCTAAGTTGTTAGGACTTGGAGTGAAGGGACTAGAGCTGGTTGAGCCATTCCATATTCCACTGGTAGTATTACCAAAACTATGGAACCCAGTGGAGGCCAGTGATCCAGGATAGGTGTAATGGTATGGAGGATATCCAGTGTACAGTGAACCTGTGATGGGATGGAACAGGTGATGTTAACATGTAAACAAATTATAATAATCAGCTGTGGCTTACCGGGTGTAGGATTGTTCCGTGTAGGATCCATTAAACTACCAGCAGTAGAGAAAGAGTCAGAGAATATATTAACTCCAAGTTGAGATGGTATGATAACTGGAGTCTTGTGGTGTACTTGACTCTCCTCCCAAACTATCCAGCTACCTAACTTCTTAATTCTCCTCCGAGTATTAGCAAACCAGTAGCTGACTTGAGTGATTGTCATGCCAGCTTGTTTAGCTAGGACCTTCTTCTCCTCTTTAGTAGGATAAGGGCTCGACTTGTGCTCCAATATCCAGCTAACCAACACGGAGGGGTTACGAATGGCCGCTGCAGCAGCAGCTGACGATGCTGATACTGACTTGTAAGCGGTGTAACTGGTTGTGGTGCTAGAGCTGCTCGTATCAGTCTTGTTCTCCTGTGATGTACTCATTGTCTGACAAGTAAGAGCAGGCATCATGCGACACTAGCTAAGATAAATTCGACTCTAACTATAAAGGAACCACACTAACCCCGCAGTTTTATACCCACGTGTTACCGGAAACCGGAAGTAGTGTTTACACGTGCAGACATGATAAAATTATTATCGGAATCCCCAAAATGTACAAATAATACATTTTAATACAAAACCAATCCGTGTACAGTCCGTATTACTCCGAGAATGCCTTCCGTACATCCAACCCGACCAAGACCACACCTCCACAAATAAAATTGTTTTAGTTGTTCAACTGTTCTCAGCTCCTAAGGGTAACGGTCTTTCCAACAGTGTGATGTCTTCAGCAATAGTGTCAGTGGAGCCATGGCTACTAGCTAACAGTGGTACATCACTTGTATCAGAATTAGTACAACTCCATTCATCAGCTTGTCTCATTTCTTCTTCAGCTGCTTTGTCTTCACCAACTGGATTTCTGACTCGACCAAGTAACTTCTTAAACCTCCATCTGCAAACAAGCATGGCTTCAACATGTACTGGCAATTACAAGCATACAAGAACTGGTCAATCTATACCAAAACATTATGTCTTACCTTCTGTACCAGTACACACAGCAAATACACATTAGCAATCCAACTAGTACACCAACAGCAATACCAACTCCAGTGAAGAGAACTGTCAGATCTGTAATAATATAATACAGTTTAGCAGTGAACTCTTTTTACCCCATTACAAATATGCCCTTGTTAAATCACTTCACTATTGAGAGGTCTTTGGACGAATCAGAAATGACAGACTGGGACAACTCAAAAGTAATGGTAGACTGGGTAAGTGCAGCTGTCAAGCATGTGATCAGGCCAGTAAACACTGGGTCATCTCATGTTACAACTTGGATTAATAATTATATCTAATTTTCTACATTAAAGCAGTAAGCAGACATCTGGTTGGTGTAACTTAAAGTGATGCCAGACCAAACATGCTCACCATTTGGTTTAGAACAACTTGGAGTAGTGATGTTAAGCAGTTGTGAGGGGATATCTCCCAATGAAAGAGAAGTGTCCTTATTAATGTCAACAATAACTTCTAGTTCTAATCCATATTTCACTCCAGCCCTCAAGTCTTGATGGGATAATAACACGTGGCCCCCATCAGTTGTCCTATTCCAAATAACTCCCTCTTCTTCGATGAACACATCGATGGTGTAGTGAATGTTACTGATTGGTAGTGTGTTCCAATTCAGTTCAATATCCTGACAACCCTTGACGTCAGACTGGACTAACTTGGCAGTGAAATGTAGGTTGTAGTTACCTGACAATATAGAGTAGAATAATGTGCTATCGTCCGTCAAAACAGCAGATAATAATGTGGCATGTAGATTATTCATAAGTGGAAGGAGTATATAGTGTCATTTTACTCAGCCAGTAAGACTGGCATTAGAAGCAGGCTAGTTACCAACGTCCATAAATATAAGAACAAGAGGTATCTATTTCATTAACGTGTAATAATAGTAATGTGTGGAAACAGTACTACCTTTAAAACCATATAACTACAGAGACAATTTTGTGGTGGGTTAGAGTTAGCATGCCAGTCTCGGGAGCACTAACATGGCTTCACTGATGATGATGATGATAACAAGATAACCAGAGCAAAGCCAATTATGACCAATTTGTTCTACTAAGTTGTAGTTTACACAATAAAAATAACTGTAGCTAACCACCTGTATAAACCACCTGATCTAACTTACTATCTAGTGTCCTGCCATTTGTCTCAGCTTTAGGTCCTATTCCAGCTGCAGTGAAGGCAGATACTGCCACTTGGTATGAAGTATTGACATGGAGATTAGGGATCGTAACAGAAGTTGATGTCACATTGATTGTCCCCAGCTCGTCACCTGATAATAATCTCCATGTCACTTGGTAACCGATGATGACGCCATTTTGATCAGAGCGTCCAGGAGGTGTCCACTGAAATGTTATTAGAGTGGGAAGTGATTGAAATAAAGTTAGGGAACCTGGGGCTGCACTCGGAGCTGTAATAAAATAATATTTTAATAAATGTGGTCATCAACTCATCGCAAACAATTACTACTTAGCCATTGCTGATGAAAAACATTGACAAGTCATTTGCTACAAAGCTAGACGTTATTAAATGTTGAACAACTTCTCTACATTACCAGATAATGACTTGTTGATGAGCGTATAACTGCTCAGAGTAATATATACCACAAAATTGATGTTAACTGAAGTCAACAAACATTATCTGTTCAACTTTATCCTAACAATACAATATCTATCATGTTAGCTACACTAGTGTGTACATCTGTGAATAGTTTGTATGTAAATTTAATATGTACTGCAGTGTGTGTATTAGTGTGTGTGTGTGTGTGTTTGTGTGTGTATGTGTGTGTGTTCGTGTGTGTGTGTGCGTGTAGTGTGTGTGTGTGTGTGTGTGTGTGTGTGTGTGTGTGTGTGTGTGTGTGTGTGTGTGTGTGTGTGTGTGTGCAGTGTGTGTGTGTGTGTGTGTGTGTGTGTGTGTGTGTGTGTGTGTGTGTGTGTGTAGTATGTGTGTGTGTGTGTGTGTGTGTGTGTGTATGTGCGTGTGTGTGTGTGCATGTATGTGTGTGCACGTGTGTGTGTGTGCGTGTATGTGTGTGCACGTGTGTGTGTGTGCGTGTGTGCATGTGTGTGCGTATGTGTGTGCGTATGTGTGTGCGTGTGTGCATGTGTGTTTGTGCGTGTAGTGTGTGTGTGCATGCGCTACGTGGATGTGTAACATATTATGTGTACAACGAACACACAATATGTTACACATCCACGTAGCAGACACAGACACACTGACGCACCACACGTGTGTAGATACACACACATTATAACACACACTAATAGAGCCATCAAATAGATTAAGCAGTGACCAGCCCAATAACTAACTGACCACAAATATTCCACACAACCCCCTCAATAGCCCACTACACCCTCAACACTTCAACAAACATCCTAAAACTCTCTCAGCTACTACTAACAACACTACCTGTACACTACACTACTAGCTGTGTTCTGCTACATGTTTTATACACACGTTTACATACATTATTAACAATACAGTTACATTATACACTACATCAATAATACTAGAACAGTATTGTATTGTTGTGATATGAGGCTACTATTCAAGGGTGGCTACTATTCAAGGGTGGCTACTATTCGAAGGTGGCTACTATGCCAGGGTGGCAACGGTGGTACAATTCAAGGGATAGTGGCTACTATTACAGGTCAGCATTACAGCTCAACGTAACCATAGTACAGTAGCAATGGAGTAGTGTACAGTAGCAAAAACAGAGCAAGTTATTGGGTGATCAGTAAGATAGTAATTCATTTAGTAGCCAGGTAAGGGCTTATTTAGGTTAGGGTAAGGATGACATCTGACACTACACACATAATTTAGCTCACCAGCCTCCAGTGTCATCACATACACTGCAAAACTGAAAGGACCTTCTCCTATTTCAGTTCTTGCGGCAACAGCAAACAGGTATTCAGTGTACGGGTGTAACCCGTTAATGATTTGGTAGTGTTTTTCTTTACTGGTTATTGGAGCATAATCGGGACAAGTGTTATTATTATTATCATCACTACAGTCATAAGATATTGTGAATTTTCTAATAACTCCATTTCTCTTGTCTGGTAGTGGATCATCCCATGTGACGTTTACAGATGAAGCACTGAGCACAGCAACTCTGACGTTGGTAGGAGGACCACTGGGCACTAGAGAGTACATTACTAGGTTAACAATAGTAAACAAACACACAGGAAGTATTGTAGCAATATGTCATGACAACTTTGACCAAATACAGCCTAGTTGAGCTGGGAGGGTAATAGCCCAGCCCTGTTGGATTATTTAACATGGTAAAGTGCAGTACAGGCTCTAACGTCATTTAATTGACAAGGAATTTACTATGGTGGATTGGACTTGGTGAAATTGGACAATATCCCACCAATGTCATGGTGACTCCAGTGTTCCATGGGCAGCCTGCTTGTCATATTACCAGTCCGTCAATACAAAGTCTTGTATATCATAGTTAGCCTCTACTTGCAGACCACTGCCAAATAGTGAACAAAGCAAGTCAACAAGTGGTTGATGATTGTGGTATTATGACACAATAGCTTGACATGTTGGTCAAGACGTGATAACTGTCAGTAGTATATTCTCAGTATACTTATCAACAGGTCTCTGTCACCAGTAGAGGTGTTAATTTGATCAAAGAGATGAAAGTGTGTTTGTACAGGTACTCTCCATTATAACCTTGATATCAATGGACTTTATCCACAATGATGTCACGAGCACAAGATGGCCACATTATTTGGGGTACCAATGTACAGGCGCCTATGGAAAAATTGTTTTGATCGATCATATTTCACTCGTGAAGAAAGATACTGACCAGTTGCCAACAGGTTTGGGTATAACGTAACAAAAACCATTGCAAACAAGTGTTGTCTCAAAAAATTTCCACCATGCGTTACAAATCGTTTATTGTGTTGTCTTGTACCCATACCTGTTGTTTAGAGCTTGATATATCCTTCCCTGGCTGAAATATGATTGATCAAAACAATTTCTCCATAGGCGCCTGTACATTAGTACCCCAAATAATGCGGCCATATTGTGCTCGTGACGTAATTGTGGATAAAGTCCATATGTTAATATCCACCACCTTACAGTAGCAGAGCAAAGTTTGCGTCATTGTCACAACAGCTAGCCAGTCTAATGGAACACTTGGTCAGACTAAGAGACACTGAGTAGCTAGCCGGACTGGGAGGAATGAAAGAAGAGGAGTGTTGGGTTATCACCAGCGTGGCACAATATGTAATAATGGCCATTACCTAAAAGGTAAAA
This sequence comes from Dysidea avara, assembly GCF_963678975.1. NCBI lineage: Eukaryota > Metazoa > Porifera > Demospongiae > Dictyoceratida > Dysideidae > Dysidea > Dysidea avara. Next base: position 91,076 of record NC_089279.1, read on the forward strand.
AGAAGCTGATTATTTGGAGTAAGATTTCAAAATTGATTACTTTGATAAAGTATAAACTAACCAGGAAGCCCATAATAAATACTTCTGGCTCCAACCGATGATGGCACATTCCATTAGCTACTAGTAGAAACCACTTCAAACATTGAAGGCTCTAATATGAATAATAGTATTACCTTACTAAGCAGTGTGGAGGGTTATGCGATACAGAGAAACAGCTAGTCAATGGTAATGAAGCCAGAGAAAGATTGGAATTCCTTAGCTAATGTAATGCACGTTGTAATAGTCCACCAATAAGGTATTGATCATTACAACAATTTGTAGCCAATTAAACCACTCTCCAACGCAGTAGCTCACAGCACTTCAACCCATCTGCTCCAGACATCTGTCAGTTATTCATACACCTGTTGGATGACTGGAGGAACTGTCCGTCATTAAACACCTCCAACATTGCATGGTGCTGCCTACCAGCAGGAGTGTCATTATGGTGGCTCCAGGGGTAGGAGTGACAAGTGTGTTACAGTGGTCCAGGAGGTACAAGTGACAAGTGTGTTGCAGTGGCCCAGGGGGTACAAGTGACAAGTGACCAGTGGTGACCACGACAAGCTCATAACGATACTTGACAACTAGTAATCAACAATTATTAGTCTCTTTTAAAAACTCTCCAAGTTAAAACCCTCTGTAACAAAGGCAGAGATTCAAACAGGATACATTTTTACCTCTGAAAAGAGGAGAACCTCTTTTATTGTAGGAATCAGGTGTACTCAGTCCTCGTTACAAAGAGGTGGCTGGTAAACAGTTAGAGACAGAGTTCTCATGAAGACAGCTAAGGGACAGCTAAGGAACTAAGACAGATAAAGTTACCCTAACCATCACATAGCTGGTGAGATAGGAAATCCCTAGCTTGTCAGGAAACAAGTAAATTGATGCTAATCAGACACCAAAGTCTATGGGCCAACAAATAATACCACATCAGTTCTAATATCATCACTTCCAATATTATCCATATATGGTCATAGAGAATATGACAGATTAGCTCACACCAAACACGTACAGACCACTGGTACCCACAACTACAGTACTGGAGCTACTACTGGAACTTCTGGACAAGACTGTACGAATTCCATAGCTATGGCAAATCACACTGAACTAACCACAAGCCGTCAAGACAAGCTGTTAGATGGTATTGCATTACTCGTAGGATGTAATCGATACTCCCTTGTCTCCACACACTAGCTCCACACTGCTGTATATTGTAACTTGATCACTTGACTCATAATGGGAACTGTAACTAACACAACACAATAACATCTCTCTCTAAAATGGCCACTGAAATTTTAGTTCATTTTCACTGCTATAGAGAGGTTGTCCTTGTTCAGAGGTGACAATTATGGATTTTTGTGACCAAAATATTTGTCAGTTTTTCAGAGCTTGTTAAGAGAGGCATCCAACAAACAACAGCAACAACAAATAGATTAACTTACTGTCTTCTTTAGTACGACAATCTTCAGGACACACTGTTATCGATCCATTCACCTCCATTCCCAGTGGTCTCACACCAAAAGTATAAAGATGATTGGGATGTAGTCCAGTGATGTTGTACAATAGAGTAAATCGGTTAACTGTAGCTAACTCTATTTGCTGCCCACCAGCCAACTGGTAAACAATGAACTCTGTTGTAAGGTTCCCATCCAACAAGCTGGCCGGCTATAAGGGAACATGTAAATATTGTGGCTACACCAGTTGCCAATAGTTACATGTAAACAACATACAAAACCTTATATAGGAGTGTTATATAATTATCTTACATTAGTATGGCCTCACTATCATTGCGGTCACTCTATTTCCTATAATAATACAGTGAAAACCATACACAATGTCACTGGTGAAACCATAACAGTGTCACCGTGGAAACCAATAAAAATGCAGACACACAGCTTGGCCCAAGTGGGTATAAGGTTTCATGAAATACTTCTTCAAGCCCAACTGTTGCCGCACTAATCAGATTACTAGAGAAGAGAGTTGTATCAGAAGAGGGTAGCAGATGTTGTGGTCTTGTAGTGACCATTATCCTCGGTCAACACAGTCCAGAAATGATACAGTCCAGAGAGAATTAATGATAATTAGCTGATAAAGGAGCTACTTTATAGGATCTATTAATCAACAACATTCACTGTTGCTAAGGATGGTCCGACCCTGACTGTGGGACAGCTAGAGAAGTGAGGGGTGATAAAGGAAGTGGATAGAAGTATGATGAGAATGTCTTCCTGATATTCAGCCTGTTATTTCAACAATGTGTACACAGAAACTGATGCCAACAATATGATGATTATTAGGAGTGGAGATTAAAGGGACAGTTATTAATGGAACACTCTCTAAACACTTGTACAAAAATCTACAACAACGTTGTGTGACAATTGTCAATCTGTTTACATGTTGGTATCCTAGGCAACTAGTATACCAGGTACAACTCTAATAAAACAACATTATATAGTGGTGAAGCCATCTCTTATTGAATTGAGAAATTAGTAAAATAAAACTCAATGATAAGAACCAGGTCTGGTCCATACGTATTGAACTTGTTAATGGAGTAAAACTCCATCAGGAGCTCTTGAGTGCCACAAGTTGCCACCTACACACACCCCCTGATTAAAGTGATTATTGCAGATACACACACACATACTTATTCCCCTACACAGAGTTCTACCCACACTGGTCGGTAGTGGCACCACAATTCCAGAAATTTGAATCAGCACAAATTGGTGGAATTCCCTACCCCCTAAAACTCCCTCTCCCCTAACTGCCATTGTTAGGAGCAGTACTTTCTATAATCAGTTTGATGGTAATAAAATAAGTTATGTGGTCACACACTATTATCCCCATCAGGTGACCACGGGAAACACCTGGTCACTAGGGGGTATATTGTACATGATATTAACCAAACAGTTCAGCTGGTAATAGCCTGGCCTAACACATAGCCTAACACACCTACACTAAATATTATATTGCAGTGGAGTATTACATGAAGCAACCAGTCTACCCTAGCCAGTGGGCAGTACATGTAACAACTACACATTAAACAGTTGTGGTAATGTTCCCAGTTGAAGTGTCACCCCAGGCCTTATACCCCTTGTATCACACTACTCCCAGCAGGAGGCTGCACTGTGTCTCACTAGTGAAGGTGTGAGCACCATAAGTTCCTCATCTATTATGTGACACACAGAGTTGACATTTACTTCCTCAAATAACTACACAGATTTTACTATATTCTAAACACACCAATCTGTTACCTCATAGATATTGACTTCAATACAGACACAGTACAATTATTTATTACAAGAATTGAGAGCACACATGTCACATGATGTCACTATTGTGACTGAAATGACTACTGCAGTTTAACTTGGGATGGATTCACATCCGGATTATGAAATTGTAACAGATATTGTACATTGTAATGTGACTTACTTGTACTACACCATCTAACAAACTATGTATCGTCACTACACACACACACACTACACTACACACACTACACACACTACACTACACACACTACACTACACTACTACACTACACTACATTACACTACACTACACTACACACACTACACTACACTACACACATACACACTACACTACACTACTACACTACACACACACTACATTACACTGTAGTGTAGTGTGTAGTGTAGTAGTGTAGTGTAGTGTGTGTAGTGTAGTGTAGTGTGTGTAGTGTAGTGTAGTGTGTGTGTGTGTGTAGTGTAGTGTGTATGTGTGTAGTGTAGTGTAGTGTGTGTGTGTGTGTGTGTGTGTGTGTAGTGTAGTGTGTATGTGTGTAGTGTAGTGTAGTGTGTGTGTGTAGTGTAGTGTAGTGTAGTGTGTGTGTGTGTGTGTGTGTGTGTGTGTGTGTAGTGTGTGTAGTGTAGTGTGTATGTGTGTAGTGTAGTGTAGTGTGTGTGTGTAGTGTAGCGTGTAACACACACTACACACACACACTACACTACACACACACACTACACTACACTATACACACACACTACACTACACTACACTACACTACACACACTACACTACACACATACACACTACACTACACACACACACACACACACACTACACTACACACATACACACACTACACTACACACACACACTACACACACACACACACACACACACACACACACACACACTACACACGGACTAGTAATGCACCGACACTGAGACAATACCTTCCATGATATTTGTAGTTCATCTTTAGACACAGCTCTACACTGACTGCAGTTAACAACTGGCACATGATCTACACAACGGATCACATGATCACTATTAGAGTAGTGGTAGCTTACCTGCAAGCGGTGTCATCACATACAGTGGATCACTGAGAGGACTATTGATGACAGCTTCGTTGTTAGTAGTAACAGAATAGCCGACCACAATAGTGTAATTAGTATGTGGAGTAAGACTTGTGATGTTCAGTGTAGTGTCGTGTAGTGTGTAGTTGTGTTGTACTGGAGTTGAGAATGTCTTCACTAGCCCAACTATCACATCAACATAGTATTCCCTCAATGTATACTGTGGCTTGGTCTGGGCTGACTGCCATTCCATGTGCACCCAGTGAGATGTGGTCACCAATGTGTCTTTCTTAATGATTACTGGCTGGATATCTACAGGAAATAAATAACAACATCAGTAATTGCCCCAAGGCACATGTATACAACAATGGGGTTGATATCTACATCAAACTATAAGCCATAACAAATATTGTATAACAGGTAATATTTTCTAAGCAGTTTGCAGAAGAGGCAAAATCAAGGTTTTAAATTTTAAAGAATGTATATTTCAAAGTCTGGTGGATTTCAAATTCGTGTTGCAAATTATGAATGATAAGCATGCCAACAACTGATTTACTGATGGAATAATCTTTCATCCCTAAGTACTGGAGAGAAGACTGGGTGGAGCAAATTCTCATCAACCATCCGCTTCATCATGCCTATGCTAGAATTATAGCAGACAGTGTAACAACCCAACAATGGCAGATTAGGATCAGCTGTTTACCAGCTATTGACGCAGAAACAATACTGTTTTAGCCATTACTAACACTGAGATAAATGATGAGCAATTACATGTTCATGCCAAAATGTTTGATCATGTGAAGGCAACCAACTTTTAATTGTGGGAATTTCCTTTTGAAGAGCAGCAGGTCTTGGGGATTTATTATTAAAGAGAAAAGCCTCTTCAAAAAATAGCATCCGAAAGTAAAACCCCTTCAGTGAAATTATCCACCATACAGTAGTAGTGCACATATAGCGACTGTTGTATTAGAGTAGTTTGTTATAACTCTATATTAGGCAGGTCACTTTGTACATATTGATTTGTTGCTATAGCAACACATCAATGTGTACAAAGTGACCTGCCTAATGTAGTCACCTGCTTAATAAGGTCACTGCCAAATAAGGTCAGGTTAGATGGCAGTAAACAACTCACCTTCAGCCGGGTAGGTAGTTGCATGTATCCATGGTGACCAGACGCTATAGAAGTCACCAAAAGACGATCTGATTCTGAAGTAGTATGTGGTGGATGGGTGGAGGCCTGACAGTGGCCAAATGTTTGTGTTATATGCAACAAATTCCTATAAGAATAAGAATAATATGAAATAGCAGTCAACATAGTAGTCACATGACATAGTCAAGTTGACAATAGCAAATGACACTAAAGTTTCACTCTGACTTTTTAAAGGCTGCAAACCCTATAGCTGTGGCCTACAGCCAGTTATGGGACTTAAGAAGTGATATCAAAACTGGCAAGCTACTGTAAAGAAAAGGTTTGCACAAATAACAGAATAGATGAAGAGTACTTGCTGAGATTGTTTACCATATTAGGGGTGACTGTTTTATTAGATTGTTTACCATATTAGGGGTTTACCATATTAGGGGTGACTGTTTTATTAGATTGTTTCAACATGCATTTGGTTGCTTGTCTGGCTTTTGCACAATAACTCCATAGCTTGTAACTCACTCCATAGCTTGTAACTCACTCCATAGCTTGTAACTCACTCCATAGCTTGTAACTCACTCCATAGCTTGTAACTCACTCCATAGCTTGTAACTCACTCCATAGCTTGTAACTCACTCCATAGCTTGTAACTCACTCCATAGCTTATAACTCACTCCATAGCTTATAACTCACTCCATAGCTTGTAACTCACTCCATAGCTTATAACTCACTCCATAGCTTGTAACTCACTCCATAGCTTGTAACTCACTCCATAGCTTGTAACTCACTCCATAGCTTGTAACTCACTCCATAGCTTGTAACTCACTCCATAGCTTGTAACTCACTCCATAGCTTGTAACTCACTCCATAGCTTATAACTCACTCCATAGCTTGTAACTCACTCCATAGCTTATAACTCACTCCATAGCTTGTAACTCACTCCATAGCTTGTAACTCACTCCATAGCTTGTAACTCACTCCATAGCTTGTAACTCACTCCATAGCTTGTAACTACGGTGGCCCTAAAGGTTGCGCCATGTGCCAATATCTAAGCGACAACATCTATGCAACGATCAACCATATCCATGTGATGTTAGATGATAACTATGTGACGGTAGACAATAATTACGCGATGATAGACGATTACCTATGTGACAACAGTGATGTGATGATTGACAATAATCACACAACAATAATGATGAGACGATTGCGTGATCGATGATAATTTTGTACGAGGATCACTGCCACTGGCTACATGTTGTTACTTAGTCTGAAGTTATTGCTGCTACTGTGGTTAATGCTGCTGCTCCTCCTCTCCTTGTAGCTTGCTGTTGCTGTTGTTGTTTAATTATTGTTGTCCCTCCTTGTAGCTTGGTGCTTGTTGCATCCTTGTGTTGCATCTTACTGTTCAAGAGTTGCAACTTGTAGCACCACCAGCAAGCTACAACCAACAACAGCAAGCTACAAGGAGAGGAGGAGCAGCAGCAGCCAGCAGCAGCAGCAGCAATTACAAATTTCAACTTCAGACCAAGTAACAACATGCAGCTAGTGGCAGTGATCGTCGTACAAAATTATCATCTATCACGCGATTGTCTCATCATTATTGTTGTGTGATTATTGTCCATCATTGCATCACTATTGTCACATAGGTAATCATCTATCATCGCATAATTATTGTCTACCATCGCACAGTTATCATCTAGCGTCACATAAGATATTGTCGACCATCGCATAGGTGTTGTTGCTTTGATATTGGTGCATGGTGTGACCTTTAGGGTCACCATATGTAACTCGTGATTCATTCTGTTTTAATGAATTTCAATTATTTGTTATTACTCATGTTTGGTTTGCATTACCCAGTAGCTATATACAGGGTATAACATTGGTCTCATTCAAACCACAAAAAATTTGATCTACTATTCACAGAATTATGAGTTTGTGACAACTCAGTCCTTTTACAAATTGTTAATAACCTTGCCTCTACCAGATTTGGCAATGAGTTTCTCCATTACACCATGGCTGTGCCCTTCACTAGCAAAGTTGTATGCTAGCTACCGTATGAAGGTTAGCTTATATCAAGGTTTCCACTTGCATATTAGAAAACACACACACCATAGGCATAGCAAGATATCCTTAGATAGGGGGGCTAGATAAGGGGGCTAGATAGGGGGGCTAGATAGGGGGTTCTAGACTCTTGGTTTGGTAGGGCACAGTGTTGAAAGGTTCAAGAGCAAAAAATAGTCAATCCCTGCTAAAAATGGCTGCCTTCCACCAACTACACATTGTATCACTGATAAAGCACATAATCCTTATTCACAGCTTCATAGTTTGCTACACTACTCTGAATACGGTGACTGCTCTATTAGAGTATCTCGATCTTTTTGCAATTTACAATCAAAAAATCGCAAGGGTGGTTCCAGCCCCCCTTGCCCCCCGGGTTGCTACGCCTATGGACACAAACACACTACACACACACACACACACACACACACTTACCGATCCACTACAGACTGGTTTGGTACCATGACATATCTCGTACACCAAATTTGTCACTAAAGATGGCCCCCACGTCAGTGTGATATTATTCATTGTTAAGACATCAGCTCTGAAGTCTGGAGGTGGTCCTGGAGGAACTATAGCCACAGGCAACATATTACAACAATTAAGGCCTTATTTGGTGATAATATAACAACACTTATCTGCAGGGACTCTCTATAGAAGGGTTAACTAACATATCAACATATGATAAAGAAACAGTCACCTTCTCCAGTGTACAAACAATATGATTTCCCCAACAGTTAGGACAATTTTACACATCAACTATCTCAGAGAACTGTCTGATTTTGTGTAAGCTAGGATAGTATATCACTCACCATCAATGCCATTAATAAACAGATCAGTCCATGATCCTGGTCTGCTCCATGAAACATTGTTAGTAGCATAGACCCTGAACTTGTATTGTTGACCCCTCAGTAACCATGGAAACACATAACTCGTATTATCACATATCAATGAGGTCACATTGCTAGTTCTTGTGTTGTTCATATACTCAATAAGGAAACAAGTGGGATCATGTGATCCATACTGCCATGATATGATCACAGTACTCAAGTTATAAAATGTCAGGGTGGGAACACTTGGACTTGGCAACTCTGGAATGAAAAGAGATTTAGAATGTTGATGAGTTATTAAGTAGTATGAGAGAGGATCAAACTGTTAATGGTGTCAGGCAATGATAAAAGTGTTAGAATAGTGAAGTTCATTCACACAGAGACTTGTGTACTCTAATATAACAAACACTTAACAAATACTCTAATTAAACAGTCTTTATGTGTTATACTGGACGACAGTGTGTTTGTACAGGTTATACTGGGGACAGTGTGTTTGTACAGGTTATACTGGGAACAGTGTGTTTGTACAGGTTATACTGGGAACAGTGTGTTTGTACAGGTTATACTGGGGACAGTGTGTTTGTACAGGTTATACTGGGGACAGTGTGTTTGTACAGGTTATACTGGGGACAGTGTGTTTGTACAGGTTATACTGGGGACAGTGTGTTTGTACAGGTTATACTGGGGACAGTGTGTTTGTACAGGTTATACTGGACGACAGTGTGTTTGTACAGGTTATACTGGGGACAGTATGTTTGTACAGGCTATACTAGACGACAGTGTGTTTGTACAGGTTATACTGGGAACAGTGTGTTTGTACAGGCTATACTGGGGACAGTGTGTTTGTACAGGTTATACTGGGGACAGTGTGTTTGTACAGGCTATACTGGGACAGTGTGTTTGTACAGGCTATACTGGGGACAGCGTGTTTGTACAGGTTATACTGGGGACAGTGTGTTTGTACAGGTTATACTGGGGACAGTGTGTTTGTACAGGTTATACTGGGGACAGTATGTTTGTACAGGTTATACTGGGGACAGTGTGTTTGTACAGGTTATACTGGGACAGTGTGTTTGTACAGGCTATACTGGGGACAGCGTGTTTGTACAGGTTATACTGGGGACAGTGTGTTTGTACAGGTTATACTGGGGACAGTGTGTTTGTACAGGTTATACTGGGGACAGTGTATTTGTACAGGTTATACTGGGGACAGTGTGTTTGTACAGGTTATACTGGGACAGTGTGTTTGTACAGGCTATACTGGGGACAGCGTGTTTGTACAGGTTATACTGGGGACAGTATGTTTGTACAGGTTATACTGGGGACAGTGTGTTTGTACAGGTTATACTGGGACAGTGTGTTTGTACAGGCTATACTGGGACAGTGTGTTTGTACAGGTTATACTGGGGACAGTATGTTTGTACAGGTTATACTGGGGACAGTGTGTTTGTACATCTTATACTGGGGACAGTGTGTTTGTGTACAGGTTATACTGGGGACAGTGTGCCTGTACAGGACAGTGTATCTGTACAGGTTATACTGGGGACAGTGTGTTTGTACAGGTAATACTGGGGACAGCGTGTTTGTACACGTTATACTGAGGACAGTGTGTTTGTACAGGTTATACTGGGGACAGCGTGTTTGTACAGATTATACTAATTTATAATATCTATGTCACTATTAAGGTCACTCACTTGTAGTAACACTTATCCATGATGACCAGACACTAGAGAAGTTACCAAAAGATGATCTGATTCTGAAGTAGTATGTGGTGGATGAGTTGAGGTGAGGTAATACAACAACAGTAGAGCTGAATATCCTCTGTAGACAAAGTGACATGTGATCAGTACATGTGATCAGTACAAGTGTACATGTGATCAGTACATGTGACTAGTGTGCGTTATATAGAGGTTTTGCAGGAGAAGTTACCGAGTTACATGTACACACACAAACACAGATTATCTTTGAATTTATTTTTGTGTAAAGAATGGATAAATATAGGAGAGTTCTATTACAAGAAGTTACGGTATAGAGATATGATGTACCGTTGTAATTGACGCTCAAGAAAATCTAGTTGTGAGTTGTCTAATGTATTTTGGGTATTTTATTTTATCATATTCAATCCACTCATAATGTCTACATAATCATCCAATCATCTCTCAGAAACATGTCTAATGAAATTGTTTTTGTAATTTTCTTAATCACAATAATTGTGTATGCTAATCTGTAATGTACATGTTGAAAAACTGCAAAATTTTAAGGAGCCAAATTTGATGTCATGTCTACCGGACAAGCCTCATTACAAACATAGCAGCTTCATTTAATAGGCAAAATTGGTTGTTACTCTAAAAATGTTACTCGTTATATATTACTCGTTACTTCTACGACATGTAACAGGTCACAGTTACATATTACTTACAGAAAAAGTAATGAGTTACACATTACTCATTACCTTGAGGGCTGTAACTAGTAATCCACACAAAAACAATCAAGCTGTGAAAAACTGGTGTGGCCTTAAAAAAGCCTGGGTGAAAAAAAGTTCTGAAATCAAAAGTGGCAGCCAAGAAATGGCTGCAATGATGTTAATGCTAACAATGCATACAGCCATTATTAAAAATATTTAGCATTAAAATCATTGCAGCCATTTCTTGGCTGCCACATTTGACTTCACAACTTTTTTCACCCAGGCTTTTTAAGGCCACACCATTTTTTCACAGCTTGGCTGTTTTTGTGTGGATTTCACTTCTTTTTGTACTTTATAAGGCCCCAAAACCAGCCTATTGCTGACTTTGAGGTTTGTTTTTACTCACATTTCTTCTTTTCTCTGCAGACACAATAATGATTATTGAAGATAGGCTTATAAATGTATTTCATTGCATAATTCAATATTGATAATATTATTGTAATACTCTAATAGAGTGCACATTTTTTGAGGACTTCTAATAGAACATACATAGAATGTTCTAGAACAATCTAGTACTTCTATTGGTAGATCTATGAAATTACAAACGTTTGATCATAAGCAGATTTCAACTAGAAATTCCATTTATAAAGCAGAAATTAAGTGAGGTCATGTCATGTCATGTCTACCGGACAAGCCTCATTACAAACATAGCAGCCAAGGTAGCCAGATCAGCTAAGGTAGCCAAGGTAGCAGTGGTTCAGTGGTTAAGGATGTAGGTGTTAGATCAGCCAAGGTAGCAGTGGTTCAGCCAAGGATACAGTGGTTCAGTGGTTAAGCCAAGGTAGATCAGCCAAGGTAGCAGTGGTTACCAGATCAGCCAAGGTAGCAGATCAGCCAAGGTTACCAGATCAGCCAGATCAGCCAAGGTTACCAGATCAGCCAAGGTAGCAGTGGTTCAGTGGTTAAGGATGTAGGTGTTAGGTATGAAGGTCCCTGGTTCGAACTCTGGTAAGGTTTTTTCCAACATTTTTTGTACACCTTTTTTGTGACTACTCTATTACAGTATCTCGATCCCGCGATTTTCATTTGTTTGATTTTTGCTTTATAACTTTGTCACTGTAACTCTATTGCTATTCAAACTATCAAAAGGCACTGCTACGATGATCAGCCTATCTACACACCAATTTTCAAGTTAGTTTATCCTGTAGCCATGACAGAAGTTTGATTTTTTTAACGTGAATAAACGCTCATAACTCCTTGGATATTCCTCAGATTCACAGCAAACTTGGTATGTGAATCCACCATTATACGTTCCTCATTTTCGAGGTAATTGAGTTACATGTTGCGTTATATAGCAATTTTTGCAAAGCGTATGAAAAGAAAAATCGAAGTCCCCATGGCCTCCATACAGCATAAGAAGAAATTAAAATGAAACTTTGAACGTCCATATCTCACAAATGGCTGTTGCGAATTTAATCAAATTTGCTGTGTGGCATACCCTACCTGGCAGACAGCTATAATGCAAAAATGGTGTGCTTTGGAGAAGGGAGCTATGCACGCGTGAAAAAGCTGTTTTCTTTCTTCCTGTCAGTATACTCACTGAGTAAGATACATGTTTCTCTGGTGTAATTCAGCCAAAAAACATACTTTGTTGTAGTGTCTTGGCCTCAAAGGCACTCCCCTTACACCATCACTCATTGTTCATGTCTGCAACTCTGTCTCCAGTGCTGTCTGGACCCACAATTCAACCAATCACAAGGTTGACTACAATGCACCTCAAAAATAAGTTACGTGTTACACTCGTACAATTTCTGGATGTAATATCCGTTATATATTACTCGCTACTTCATCACGTAAGTTGTGATGTAACGTGTTTTATTACTCGTTACTGCAAAAGTAACATTATTATGTAATGCATTACGTTTGTAATGTGCTATCCCCAACTCTGTTAAATAATTCTTGCAGGGAATTCTTAAGTCAAAGCATTTTGCTCACAAACATTTTTGTGACAAGCCATAATAGTATCACATGATGCAGACTTTAATAACAAATCCTATAATTGTACTGTTTGTTAATCAGAAGAGAATCCTTCTATGTTGTGGTTTTGTTACATATAATGGTTTAGTGTTGTTATACTGTCCCACATTCACTGTCAGTAAACTAGAGGTAGTTGATCTGTTAGTATTACTAACAATTTTCTCTCTAGAAATGAAGAAATCGACAAAACGAACTGGTGCATCAGAGGACAAAACAATACATATACCAGTGCGTTTAGGGGCTTAAAATGGTAAACACATGTGATCAGCACACGATAATCTAATAGAACATTCCACAAATCTGTTTGGACACGATTTCTCCTGCTATAGGGGATTTACTAGAAACCGCATACTAACCCAATAAATTTTTGTCGTTGAGACTGGGCGTCCAAAAATATCTGCGAATATTTTAGAAACCATTTTTACAGAATGTTTTAAGAATAACTGAAGTTCTGGGGTGGTTAGTAGTGAAATTAAAGAGTACTCGGCAAAAAATCTTGAAGGAAAGTTGATAAGGTATGCTAAAATAGCCTTAATTTGTGAGAAACCTCGGTTCGAAAGTTGTGATTTGTTCTGTAAGTCGTAGTTTCACAGCTACAATCTGAAAATTCTGTTCACAGTACCCCTATGAACCTGTCAACAATATGTGTGCTAGCATTGCTAATTTACCCATGCTTCAGGACCAATCCTGGTTAAAGTATGAGGCATAGTGTTAACATTTTGAAAGTGAGCAATGCTAATGGGCTGAAGCACACATATATTGTTGACAGGTTCATAGGGGTACTGTGAACAGAATTTTCAGATTGTAGCTGTGAAACTACGACTTACAGAACAAATCACAACTTTCGAACCAAGGTTTCTCACAAATTAAGGCTATTTTAGCATACCTTATCAACTTTACTTCAAGATTTTTCACCAAGTACTCTTTAATTTCACTACTAACCACCCTAGAACTTTCAGTTATTCTTAAAATCTTCTGTAAAGATGGTTTCTAAAATATTTGCAGAAATTTTTGGAAGCCCAGTCTCCTCAATGGCAAATTTTTTTTGCGTATGGTTAGTATGCGGTTAGTATGCGGTTTCTAGTAATTTCGTGGAATCCCCTACATCACAAGGAGGGAATAAATGTCATACAAACAAACAAACAACAAAGCTGTGTCCAGGGCCAGCTAATAGTAATATCAGACAAGTTATTGGCATTCAGAAATGGTTAGTGCGAACACACTGGATATTTGATCATGACATTACAACATACAGGTACAATCAAGGAGATACAGTACATCAAATGTGGCAGTCAAGAAATAACTTCTTTGATACAGCAAGTTTTGCAGCTGCTATTCTTGAGAGCTGCACAGCTTCGCTGTTATATGTGAGAAAGACAAAAAACAACACGATATACACTCTACACACACAAAGCAAAAAAGCTAAGCCTACGGCAGCCATGCAAAACACAGCTATTACCAAGCACTGGGATGCCTGTGCACCACTCAGGCGCTTGAGCCTTGTACAGGCAAATCCTCCTGGGGCAGGACTGTCCAGGTCTCACGGAGAGAGGTTGTGGCCACAACAACCCCAACACTGCTATATGAGACAAGGACAGTTGGGCATTTGCTTCCCCAGTAAATACCAGGTACCCATTGATGTTACAGCTGGGTGAGCTGCTTCCCCATATGATACCAGGCCACCAGGCTCCAAATATACAGCTGGGTAGACACACACACACTAGTGGTGTGCGATATCAGGATTTTTATTTCGATATTATATCAATACGATATTGGGGGTAAATATCGAAATTTCGATACGATTTTCGATAATTTTTAATTGTGTGGGTGGTGTAATTGCGTGGGCGGCCGATATTTATAAATATGCTTGAAATACAATTTGCACACAAATTATTGCATAAAACTAATAATAAGCCTAGAAAACTGGCAGACAAGTTTTTAAAGTGGCTAGATAGTACAAAACCAACCTTCATTTCTAGCGTGATTGCGCAATCACACACTAAATGCTGTAGATTTATCGAAATATTCTTCGATATTTCGATAATTATTGATAAATATCGAATCTGCTAAAGCAGTATCGAAAATCGATACGATAACGATATCGACAAAATTATCGCGAAATCGATATTTTTTCGATATATCGCACATCACTAACACACACACTACACTAAACTACACACACTACACTACACGCTACACTACACACACACACACACACTGCACACACACACACACACACACACACACACACACACACACACACACACACACACACTACACCACACACACACTACACCACACACACACACACACACACACACACACACACACACACACACACACACACACACTACACCACACACACACTACACCACACACACACACACACACACACACACACACACACACACACACGCTACACTACGCATGCTACACTACACACACACACACACACACACTACACACACACACACGGTACACTACACACACACTACACACACACACGCTACACTACACACACACACTACACACACTACACTACACTACACACACTACACTACACTACACACACTACACTACACACACACGCTACACTACACACACACACACTACACACAACACACACACACTACACACACACTACACTACACACACACTACACTACACACACACTACACACACACACTACACACGCTACACTACACACACACACTACACACACTACACTACACACACAACACACACGCTACACTACACACTACACACACAACACACACTACACTACACTACACACACACTACACTACACACTACACACACAACACACGCTACACTACACACACACACACACTACACACACACACACACACACTACACTACACACACAACACTACACACTACACACACAACACTACACACACTACACACACACACATGCTACACTACACACACAACACACACACGCTACACTACACACACACACTACACACACTACACTACACACACAACACACACACGCTACACTACACACACACACTACACACTATACTACACACTACACACACACACTACACCACACATACGCTACACTACACACACACGCTACACTACACACACACACACACACACACACGCTACACTACACACACACGCTACACTACACACACCACACACACACACTACACACAACACCACACACACACACACACTACACTACACACACTACACACACGCTACACTACACACACATGCTACACTACACACACACACACACACACACACACACAACACACACACAACACACACACTACACTACACACACACACTGCACACACAACACACTACACCACACACACACACACACACACACACTACACACACTACACCACACACACACACACACACACACACACGCACGCTACACTACACACACACACACTACACACACAACACACACTACACCACACACACAAACGCTACACTACACACACACTACACACACTACACTACACACACTACACTACACACACATGCTACACTACACACACACACACACACACACACTACACCACACACACACACTACACACACACACACACTACACTACACACACACTACACTACACACACACTACACACACACACACACACACACACACACACACACACACACACACACACACTACACACGCTACACTACACACACACACGCTACACTACACACACACTACACACACACACACACACACACACACACACACACACACACACTACACTACACACTACACTACACACACACTACACACACACTACACACTACACTACACACACACTACACACACACTACACTACACACACACTACACTACACTACACTACACTACACACACACACTACACTACACTACACTACACACACACACACACACAACACACACTACACTACACACACACACACACTACACTACACTACACACACACACTACACACACACAACACTACACACAACACACACACGCTACACTACACACACACACACACTACACACACACACACACTACACTACACACACAACACACACTACACACACACAACACTACACACACACACTACACTACACACACACACACTACACACACTACACTACACACACACACACTACACTACACTACACACACTACACTACACACACACACACTACACTACACACACACCACACACACACAACACACACACGCTACACTACACACACACACACACACACTACACACACGCTACACTACACAAACAACACACACTACACACACACAACACTACACACAACACACACTACACACACACAACACACACAACACACACTATACTACACACACACACACACACACACACTACACTACACACAACACACACTACACACACACACACACTACACACACACACACTACACACACAACACACACAACACTACACACACACAACACACACTACACTACACACACACACACACTACACACACACACGCTACACACACACTACACTACACACACATGCTACACTACACACTACACACACACACTACACTACACACACAACACACACTACACACACACGCTACACTACACACACTACACACACAACACACTACACACACATGCTACACTACACACACACACAACACACACACTACACTACACACACACACACTGCACACACAACACACACTACACCACACACACACACACACACACACTACACTACACACACACACTACACACACAACACACACACACACGCTACACTACACACACACACTACACACACAACACACACTACACTACACACACACACACTACACACACACGCTACACACACACACACACACTACACTACACACACACACGCTACACACACACACACACTACACTACACACACACGCTACACTACACCACACACACACACTACACACACACACTACACTACACACACAACACACACACGCTACACTACACACTACACACACTACACACACACACTACACTACACACACACACTACACTACACACACTACACTACACACACACTACACTACACACTACACACACTACACTACACACACACACTATACTACACACACACACACACACACTATACTACACACACACACACTACACACACACAACACACACAACACCACACACACGCTACACTACACACAACACACACTACACTACACACACACACTACACACACACACTACACTGCACACACACACTATACTACACACACACACACACTACACTACACACTACACTACACACACACACACACAACACTACACTACACACACACACACTACACTACACACACACACACTATACTACAAACACACACACTACACACACAACACACACAACACCACACACACACACACACACTACACTACACACACACACTACACACACAACACACACACACACGCTACACTACACACACACACTACACACACAACACACACTACACTACACACACACACACTACACACACACGCTACACACACACACACACACTACACTACACACACACACGCTACACACACACACACACTACACTACACACACACACGCTACACTACACCACACACACACACTACACACACACACTACACTACACACACAACACACACACGCTACACTACACACTACACACACTACACACACACACTACACTACACACACACACTACACTACACACACTACACTACACACACACTACACTACACACTACACACACTACACTACACACACACACTATACTACACACACACACACACACACTATACTACACACACACACACTACACACACACAACACACACAACACCACACACACGCTACACTACACACAACACACACTACACTACACACACACACTACACACACACACAACACCACACACACACACACACGCTACACTACACACACACGCTACACTACACACTACACTACACACACACACACACAACACACACTACACTACACTACACACACACACACTACACTACACACACACACACTATACTACAAACACACACACTACACACACAACACACACAACACCACACACACACACACGCGCGCGCGCTACACTACACACGCTACACTACACACACACACACACTACACACACACGCTACACTACACACACACACTACACTTCACACACACTACATACACACACACACACACACTACACACACACGCTACACTACACACACAACACACACTACACACACAACACTACACCAGACACACACTCTACACTACACACACACACTACACTACACACTACACACACACACACACACACACTACACACACACAAACACGCTACACTACACACACACACACTACACTACACACACACACACACACATGCTACACTACACACACACACACTACACCACACTACACACACACACATGCTACACTACACACACACACTACACACACACACACTACACACACACACATTACACACACACACACACTACACACACACACTACACTACACACACACACTACACTACACACACACGCTACACTACACACACACGCTACACTACACACACACACTACACTACACACACTACACTACACACACTACACTACACACACACACTACACTACACACACACACACTACACACACACACACACACTACACACACACACACGCTACACTACACACACAACACTACACACACACTACACACACACACACACTACACACACACACAACACTACACACACACGCTACACTACACACACACACTACACTACACACACACACTACACACACACGCTACACTACACACACTACACTACACACACACGCTACACTACACCACACACACACACACGCTACACTACACACACACGCTACACTACACACACACACTACACACACACACACACACGCTACACTACACACACTACACTACACACACACACTACACTACACACACTACACACACACACAACACACACTACACTACACACACACACACTACACTACACCACATACACACACACACACACGCTACACCACACACACACACTACACACACTACACACACACACTACACACACACACTACACACACACACTACACACACACACGCTACACTACACACACACACTACACACACTACACTACACACACACGCTACACTACACACACACACTACACACACACACTACACACTAAACCTCTACTCACCACACCACACGCACTTACCAAAGGATCTTCACATACTGGACTGGTCCCATTACAGATCTCATAAATTAATTCTGTTACTATGGACGACTCCCACCTCAATGTAATACTGTCATCGGACACTACATCAGCTCTGAAGTCAGGAGGTGGTCCTGGAGGAGCTGTAACCATTAGAAACATGTAATAACAAATGAGGCCTTATTTGGTCATAACAATACATGCCACTATCCCAGGGAGACCTCCCCTATGAGGACTAGTGTGTTCTCGATAACAAATAGTGTTGGACAAATCTTCTGACACATAATCAGACTAATAAGGTAATATAATAATGAACGCCAACCTTACATACAATGCTCACATCACTGGCTATCACTCACCATCAATGCCATTAATAAACAGATCAGTCCATGATCCTGGTCTGCTCCATGAAACATTGTTAGTAGCATAGACCCTGAACTTGTATTGTTGACCCCTCAGTAACCATGGAAACACATAACTCGTATTATCACATATCAATGAGGTCACATTGCTAGTTCTTGTGTTGTTCATATACTCAATAAGGAAACAAGTGGGATCATGTGATCCATACTGCCATGATATGATCACAGTACTCAAGTTATAAAATGTCAGGGTGGGAACACTTGGACTTGGCAACTCTGGAATATAGGAGAACAAATTTGTAGTTACAGTATTGCTGACACTGCTCAAATACTACATTAGTTATATCAATAGTAAATAATGGAGATATTTACTCTTGGTTATATCTGTACACACACACACAAGCCCTGAGGGCCACAGGGCACAAATCAAATTATTTTATACTATCATGTGACCAGGTGTGGTTTAATTGATTAATTACTATTAACACACACACCAAATATGGTAATACTAATACCTTCAGCAATCATTGCATCATCTCCGCTACCTGAACCACTAGAAGGATCATGTGATCCACCGATCGCATCATGTGATAGTAATGTGTTACCTGGGATAATTTAGGCAGATCAACACACACAGAGATGGATCAGATATGGTATATATATAGCACATATAAGGATCACATGTGCAATACAAGGATCACATGTGCAATACAAGGATCACATGTGCACTACATGGTATGATAATACAGTTGGTTTCAGGTTCCTTGAGAATGCAATTGAACAATTAGCACATGTGATTTTCAAACATGATCATGTGAATGCTCACGTGTAGTGCTTTAATGTGTTGAACAACTACCTCAGTGTGTCCCTAGCATTGTCTAATGATCTAAGAAGGTGAATAATGCAATTGCATTATTAAAAGGAGCTTGGTTGAAAAGAAACAGCCCACGTGTTCAAGCAATCACATGTGCGAATTGTTCAATTGCATTCTCGAGCAACCTGAAATCAACTGTACAAGGAATCCATAAAGCTTGCTGATAATTTAGTTGACAGAATCCTGTCTGCTAGTAGTTGTATGGATTCCTTGCTAACACCAGTTTGTTAGACACTGGCGTACATCAGTACTGACTTCACAATACATTCATAACAGACAATATAATGTTATGATATGGCAGAATGAGCGTATAAGGTACCACCACTTAGAGTGTCGTTGTTTGAAGGCCTTATAAAGACAACAAAGTGATGTTGAGGGGCAGCTGGGATCTTATGACACAATATTGATAATCAGTACATTACAAATTGTCCCCTCTCAAGTGGAGTAGCTACTATCATATCTTCCTCAATGTGATGTAGTAAGTTAGTGTTAACAATGACATTGTAAAATGGTGACCGTGCAATTAATTCTTTACCACCTTCACAGCTAGTACACTCCACCCCAGGTAGTCTACTGTACAGCTAGTACACTCCACCCCAGGTAGTCTACTGTACAGCTAGTACACTCCACCCCAGGTAGTCTACTGTACAGCTAGTACACTCCACCCCAGGTAGTCTACTGTACAGAGTAATGATACCCTGCTCAAAAAAGTGCAATTCAGCAATTGTTGGTCACTTCACTTTGATGGTGACAAGCAGCCTTACAACATCTACCCTTCACCATCTCATCATGATATTGTTTATTAAACTGTTAATGGCTTCCCATGAATAATATAACAGTACGTAATTATGTTGGATATTTCTTCATAACTCTCTTGTGGTTTCTGGCCTGTTTTAAAGGTTATTCTCTTTCAGTTAACAATGGTATGGACCAGAACTGTTAAGACCAAAATCTCTGGAGGTTTTTCTATTGTGTCCTTAATTCAGAGAGTTTGTTAAGACCAGTATATTATCAATACTACAGCTCATATATTAGTACAGTTCACAATGGAGTCAGCCTGTATGCCTTACAAATAAACAAGTTATTTGGTGTTAAAATATTTATCTGCTGAACAAAATTATTTATTTACAAAACTTGTTGATGGATATATCAACCAGCCTCTGGTAACAATAGGAGATCGCTTACAAGGTCTCACCTCACCAATACTATATATACCAGTTTGGGTTTCTGTACTCAGTTTCATTATAGACAATGTCAACACTTGAACTCACACAAACAAGTTTAATTCAATCCCCCATGGCCCTATACACGTACAACTACAGATGACAACATGTAGAGAATTGTTGGGAAGGATATTACAAACGTACATACAAATAGTTGGGCAGGAATTGTACGTCTTCCATCTCATTCGATGGTTTCAAAAACAAAAAATTAGCCTATAATATGTAATCATATATGGTCGTACACTACACCACTTGTAGCCAATCATATACCACAATCATAATTGTGAAAGTGCTGACAAGACAATATTACATACCAGTCTGGGAATGGACTTCAGTTTGGACACGGAGTGGTTCAGTGTCAGTATGCAGTTCATAACTATATGACACCACCATCAACCAACACAACACCAATGGAAACATCATTATCATCTGGTCCCTATAACAACAGTAGACCATAGTTCCTTCGCTGTATGCCATACATTACACAGCTCCAACAATATTATACAATGCACAGCTCCAACACACAGCAACATGATGACAGTACATATACGCTGTATGGCTGATTGGTTGTATGCAAGTGTTAATCACGAGGTTGGCTAACAATCAACTCACGCGATCAACAAGACCGAGCTTGACCGGACATTAGTACAAGCACTGGCCCGATACGCTCGGGGAGACACTTTACTACAACTTGCACTGCACCGCCTCTTAAGATATCTTTTTTTTTCTGGGAAAATGGGAATTCCCGGAAATCTTGCCGTATTTATGTATGAATAATTTTATTTATCCGAAGAATTCATATTAATTAATTGATGGCTGCAAAAGCTGACGCCAAGCCGGTATTTGCACAGCACGTGCTACGCTGCAGGTCCTCTTTCGACATTAGCGGGGAACCAACGTACTTGTTCGAGTTGGCGTCTAGGTAAGGATGTGCGTTATTTAGAACACGTTATTACCCACGTGTATATTAGTGTTAGGGACAACACTTCAATCATCGCAGCTACAGGTTAACTGATACTATCTTGTAGTTGTGTTGCTATAGCATCGCTGTAGCCTCTAACAATGTCATCAAAACATATTCTAGGGATACACTACAACCACAGGGGTTGCTGAAAGGTGAGTTAGAACATCTTGACGGTACATCTATACAATAACATCATGTATTGTATGTGTGTGTGTAGTAGGGTAGAAATACGTATTTAGTAAGAATGGCTATGTTGAAATACCCACATGGCTTCATTATTTGCCTGGCACAACCATAGAAAGGCTATGACTTTGTTTTTAAGTTTCAAAAATGACACAAACTGACAAACGTGAATTTGTGCCAAATTGATAGACTGCTGACATTTGAGACTGTTACAAGATGACTTTTACTGAGCCTGTACAGAATGCAAGAATAACCGGAAAATAATGAAAGAATCATACAGTACATAGGGACATCAAAGGTGTGGGCATGGCCCGTGATATAATATAACCCAAAAACCTGCCTTGATTTTTCTTCACAACAACATGACAGTATTGGTTGGGTAAAATCAAGCCCAAAAGTGTCTTCAGATTGATCCGAAACGTTTCTATCAAGTTGCTATAGAATTTAAAAAATGTTTATTGAACAGAATTTTCTAATGCCTGCCTGCCTGCCTGCCTGCCTGCCTGCCTGCCTGCCTGCCTGCCTGCCTGCCTGCCTGCCTGCCTGCCTGCCTGCCTGCCTGCCTGCCTGCCTGCCTGCCTGCCTGCCTGCCTGCCTGCCTGCCTGCCTGCCTGCCTGCCTGCCTGCCTGCCTGCCTGCCTGCCTGCCTGCCTGCCTGCCTGCCTGCCTGCCTGCCTGCCTGCCTGCCTGCCTGCCTGCCTGCCTGATGCGTTCAGGCGAGCATAGCGGAAAACTGGCTATAGCTACAGCCCTAATTTTTTTCACAGAAACGTTTCTAATTCGATGAAAAAAAACCTTTGATATATTGATAAACATACAATGCTTGCACTATTGTCTTACCTTTTATCCTTCTTTACCATGGCCATCAGTCAAGGTTCTTCCGCTGATGGTGTTAATAGACTACAGTAGGGCTTCCATCTACAGGTGTATCAAACTATTCGAATACACGTGGTTAGTTTAGCGTTGCACCAAACTATTTGAACACATGTAGCTTGGTGGTTTACAAAGTTGGTAGTTGATATTGATCAGTGAGAGCAACACGTGACGATGTAAGTCAATAAATATAATAACAGCGTTAAAACCGAGTTGGGTCATCCAGGACCCACTTTAAAGGTTATCCGGGTCTGATCCAGATTGGATCACATGCTAAATTATTTAGTGTAACGATGTGGACATGTAGTAACATGTCATGGCATAACCCTGCTTCTTTCATTAGTGACGCCCACTTATGATGTAAATAACTGTATGTAGGCATATGGTAGCCACGCCCATTTATCAGTCTGTAGGTATGCACAAATCCACGTCTGTCTTCAGACTTATGTAGAGCCATGCCCACTAACCAGATGAGTCATAATCTAGTATAATAGTGCTATGATTAACTCTATATGGTATTGTGACTGGTTTTGTGAAAAGCAGGCTATTTAGTGGTCATGAGCTGGCAAAAAAAAGTTCACAAACAAGTATATGAAAAAATTAGGAATTGCACAGTAGGGATATTCACTTCTTATTGTTTTACAGTATTTGGACATTACGTACTACTCCAATCCAGCTTGTTTCAGTACTTTTTATTGCAGCACTATGCACTGTCCCTACTCTAATTTAAAATTCCTAATTTTTCTTATACTTGTACAGAACAATGAAATATTTAGAGCTGACAGTAATTAGATGTGGGCGGTGGATGGGGAACAGAGAATTTATTTGGACTGGCCTAAGTAAGTACCTTTTAGTTTTATTTTACAACTCCTGACAAAAATAATCTTGTCGCTAGCTATACTTTATGGATCTTACAGTTGTATTGCACCAAGATTTCGGGCACTCTATGTTATCAAGGTGTGATTTTCAGCAACTTTTGCCCTATTTCAGGTTCACCCAAATGGTTAACAATGTTCATATTTCATATTTTACTTCTTTATTGATTGATGGCTACCATTGTGACATGACGAAGTTTTAGCTATCATTCGTTTGGTGTCCATAGACAAAAACTGGTTATTGGAGAAGTGAGTGTACCTCAAGTGTGCAGCGTTTTGGTAATTGTTATCGCTGTATTAAATAATTATTATATATCAAGTATACAAGTATATTGCAATAGTGAAACAACACTTCACAAGGTCTCCAATGAGTAGTGGAATATGCTCATCACGTGATCTGTCGATCCGTATTCCATCGACTCGTGATCCACCAAATACAACAACCCGTTACAGCCCTACTGCTTTGTAGGGTTGAACTTGCGTTAAGAAGCTCATTCAATGAGGGTGTTAGTTCAACCATATGTATGAAAAAGGTGTAACACTCAACCTCAACTTTGCAAAGTAAAGGCGAGTTGTGGTTTTTGGTGAATGCATAAAGTACTTAGAAGACGATTATTACTCAATGAATACAATCATCTGATGGTAAGAAACTGGGTTGAAAGTGAGTTACTCAACCTGGTCAGTTTGAGTGTCCATGTGATAACAGTGTTAGGTGATGGTATGCATAGTATGTTTTGATCTTTGGAAGTTATTGAGGTCCTTAAAAACCACTAAGAGACCTGCTAGCAGGAAAACCTCAAGTATTGCAAATCTCACATTCAAGCATATTCAGGCTAATAGCCTGCAGTGGGCGACCAGCTGCCCAATTGTAACTTTTATAAGCATGCCTAAAAGAATTATAAGCATGCCTAAAAGAATTCGATTATGTGAGGTCAGTCATACGTACCATTTCCTATGGTATAGCACTGCTTGACTGTACAAATCTTTCAGAGAACTTCTCTCGTCTCTTCACAGACTAGTTGTACTAAAAATTATTAGACTCTATTTAGGCTGTTTTGGGTGGGTAATAAATCTCATATACTCCACCTTGTTTTCTAATATACTCCACGCCTTCAGGCACAATATAGCATATGCTCAAACTCTATGTTCATCCAATCGCTATGCATTGTTTACGTGCAGTGATTTAACGAGCGAGATTATTTTGTCACGTGAGGACGCGTAGTTGCCATGGCGCTAGTATTATCGCAAGAAAACCAGCCGCTTTTGCCAAGCCTACAGCAGAAACAGCCGTGGATGAGGTAAGTAATCTGAGTGTAATGTGAAATAGAGTCTAAAGCAGTTATACAGGCACAATCTGGAGTCTATGAAATTTATAAACCCTCAGGCCCTCCACATTGTGCCGTATAACTATTATTTTATTTAATAATGAAGTAGTCAAAGTAGGGTTCCATTGAAACAAGATATATGATTGATGGTAGCTATTAAAACATAGCTGATCAGGAAAATCCCTACTTTGGCATGGAACAAATGGTGGTAACATGACGATGTAGGGATTTTCCCACATAGCTATATTGTAATAGCTACCATCATTCATATCTCTTATGTCACTACTTTTTATTGACCCTTGAAATTAATTGGAGCAAGCCTGAGCGAGCCCCACACTGGCATTAGTCTCATGCCCAGCCGGGCTCACACTAATACACAAACATCGTCTGGTGACAATGCTTGAGTTTCTTGGGCCCGGAAGTGCTATCCAGTCAAAATATTGGCTGGCCAATCAGAATCAAGGAGTTGTATAATCACATGAATGTATTGGAAGTTGATGAAAATGCAGATAATTTAAAGCCATTTTATTAGAAGTATTTGCTTAGGTTGTTGAAGAGGTCTGTTGTCAAGTTGTGTCTTCCGATCTTACCTTATAAAACCAAAGAGTGATGACTCGACATTTCACCAGTAATGAAACACTATCCTCTACTATTAAGAGATCGCGTCTAGAAAATTACCCTTTTGTGAGTTTACCTTATTCCTAGTCATTTTTGAATGGTTTTTCGCTGTTTTTAAGTGATTGTGCAACTCCTCGATTCTGATTGGCCAGCCAATATTTTGGCTGGATAGCACTTCCGGGCCCAAGAAACTCAAGCATTGTCACCAGACGATGTTTGCGCATTAGCACGTTCACAGGCAATTACAAGAAAACATGGATAACTTACAAATGCTTCTATATAAGGCTGGTATGTACGTTCATAACACAAACAATAACCAGCGTGATTTACTGATGTTCCATATAGGGCTGCAGGGGTGTACCCATGGGGTTTTCCAGGGGTTTTAGGAACCTCTTTGTATTCACAATACATGAAACATTAAGAAATTGAAACTTCGGGTTTCTTGAATCTATCATGGAACAGGCCACATTTTAAACTTTTATCTTAGTTGTTTCTCACCTGATAGCAACACTTATAGCATTGTTCTGAATTATGATTTTAGTGAAAAGATCGAGGTACTCTAATAAAGCAGTCAGGAACTACTCTAATATAACAGTCAGTTAGCTGTAGTGGAAACCCCTTTTCACAATTTCTGCATACACCCAGGCTTGGGGTCAAGTACATTTCAAAATACTTAAGTACAAGTACAAGTACTTTGAAACCTTCACAAGTACAAGTACAGCATCTTATCTACAAGAAGTACTTAAGTACAAGTATAAGTACATTTGACAGTTGAAGCTATGTTGTATATATGTACTGTACTATTATGTAGTAAAACCTTCATTGTGATGTGTGTGCACGATTGCATCTGATAAACATTAACTGTTCAAATCTTTTATCAGTAAGCCGACATCTCTCTAGAGTAAACACCTTGCCAGCAATGCTAAATAATGTCTCTACAGGAACTGAGGGTGATGGTACTCCAAGAACATCTTTGGCTAGCATTGCTAAAAATGGATACTTCTTCTGATTTTCTCTCTAATACTTCTAGAACTTCATCATAATGCTTAAGTACAGCAGGAGTCTTCTGTTTCTTTACTTTCTGCTACAATTCCT
Organism: Dysidea avara; assembly: GCF_963678975.1. Taxonomy (NCBI): domain Eukaryota; kingdom Metazoa; phylum Porifera; class Demospongiae; order Dictyoceratida; family Dysideidae; genus Dysidea; species Dysidea avara. The sequence goes on from NC_089279.1 coordinate 119,583, forward strand.
GCCATAGCTCATTAAAAACCAAACCACTCTGACTGCTGAGAGACTGAGGCTGAACATTTATAGGGATGTAAACTGCTTTGTCAGTTTCACAAAATGCAAAGATGGCAATATACACATTCTCTACACTAATTAAGCTGCTACCAAGAGTTCATAATATTATAATATTATGAACCCTTGCTGCTACATTTTATAGGTTGAAAGCCTGTATGTGTGTGTACTTTAAGTACTTCAAGTACTAACAAGTACATCACTTTGAACTTAAGTACAAGTACAATAGCTAAGAAACACAAGTACAAGTACAAGTACAAGTACTCAAGAATGTGTACTTAAGTGTACGTAAGTACAAGTACCAATGTACTTGACCCCAAGCCTGCTGATACACCCCTGGCTGGTACCGTATTTTCATAACACAAGCAATAACACTCCATATAAGGATGGTATGTCATAACATGAACAATAACTGCATGTTCCGTGTAAGGCTGGTATGTATGTTCATAACACGGACTTTTTAATATTCCATTTTTAGCATGAACAATAACAGGCGTGATATACTGATATTTCGTATAAAGCTGGTACGTAGGTATTGTTGCATCGTCCAAATGATGATGAGCTGAATCGCTCCATAGACATCACAAAGAACTTAACAGATTGCGAATGGAAAGAGAAACACCAGAAAAAGTGGAATTGAGAAGAGCATGCAAGAAGAAGGGACCATGTCAGACATAACAGACTAATGGAAACAACAGAACAAGTGAAGAACTACGAGACAACAGCATGATAGGCACAGGACAGGAGAGATCACTCATGTACAGAACAACATCAATTCATCAATAGCAAAGAACAATTTACAATACTAATCCTTAGCTAGACGCTCAAGTTAGTACTGTTCATAAAGGTAGCTACTCCGAGAGTTATTCAGGTAGATCATTATACCAGTGTCATCAACACTGCACAGCTTCCATGGTTTAATCAACCAAGTATTATTGCTGAAATGGCAGAACTTCATACAAATAATATTATATAGATTTGTTGTAATTAATTAAATGTGAAGTGTGTCAGAAATAGCTTGCTCTTTAAATACTAGCAAATTATCTTTTTCAATTTTGTACAATCTTGCTGTTTCTTCTCCGCCTACAAAATACCAACACAACACATGTACAGCTAATCCTCAACCATGCACCAATACAACTCAACTCACTCAGGCTCACCCCACGATGTTGTTAATGTCTGTCTAGTAATTATGATTATAATTATAATTACACTGATTATAATTACACTGATTATAATTACAATGATTATAATTACAATGATTTATTAACTTTTGGTTACAGCATGGCTACATGTGGCTGTGATTGTTTTGTTAGAGTATCTCTATCTCTCTGCTTATTTCTAGTGAGTTATTCAAAGATTAAGAGGTGTGGTTTACCGCAACAAAATTTCAGTTTTGTGTACTTCATGCAACAACTCTAAGGAAAGTGTCCACCGCCTAAATCCTGTTTTGACATCTAGATGTCATTTCTTTTTGTAAAACCAGCCCTGGGGGGGTTGTCTTCTTAAACCAGGCGTGCGCCCACAGCCAGCCAAAGGCCGGCTGTGGACGCGTGCCTGGTTTACTGAAATTGTTTTCGTAAAAGTGTGTGTGTGTGTGTGTGTGTACCTATCTATGTTTGTCCATACGCACCCACGTGAGTAAAATCATTAAATAATGGTAAAAGCAGCTTTTACGTAAGAAGTAAAAGCAAAATGAAGTCTGTATTAACTTCTGCACAGGAACTTTGCTCTGAGGTGGTTTCTTTTCAGCGGACTGAAATATGGGTGTGGCGACTTTCCTCAGACTTTGTAAACTACCTTCCCTTTGAGGTTTTCAGGCGTTTAACAACTGAAAAACAACGGTGCAAGCCTCGTACACTACCAGGAATAGCCTATCACTTCGAGTTGAAAGGGGGCATATCCCTTACCTACGCGAACGAAAATGGAGATCAGCTTTGAGGCTTTGTCGGGAGAATTTGTGGGAAAAAGCACGATAGTCAAATTTTAGAAGATACTTGTGTGTGTAATATGTTGTTAAAAGGGGTTTATTTAACAAACGCTTCCTTAGCAGTGCATAGCAACGTAATTGAACGAATTGTGAAAATTTCATGAATTACAAAATACGAGAATTAGCTAATCTATTATATAAAGCTGTCTGTATCTGTAATCCAGCTAGCTCCTGAATCCTAACACCGATAGACCCCGGACTTGCTGCATATTGATCACCGTCAAGCTGGTACCAACAAGTAGAAATTTCTAGCATGTTTCGTTTGCTGTACAGTGCTGAAAAATCACCATTACCACAAGTTCGTAAACAGATTTTTCGAACACAGTTACATTAAATAGTGATTGCAGCCCTGCACTGTTGATCTACGTTATAGTGAGCACCCTTTGGTGGTAGTTACATGGTGATTTTTACCACTAGGATGTAACTATGGAGTCGAAATCTGAACGTTGATTGACACGTGCCACGTCCACATTTCATCAGTAACTAACTACAAGCCTACTCTCTATCCCAAATAGTGTATCCTATGGAGGAATTCATGTCTATAACTAATGAGCTCCTTACAATTCAGCAAGAAGGCTAAGACAGTTATTGTGTGTCTTGATAATGTGTGTCTTGATATATTGTGTGTCTTGATATATTGTGTGTCTTGATATATTGTGTGTCTTGATATACTGTCAAGAGCATATAATGGTGGAGGGAGAGGAGAGTGTCGAACTGCGCTATACGCTGTGAAAAATGAGCCTGTAAAGTCCTGTGGCATCGTCCAAAGGACAGATTTGTGTTGATTGGTGACTATTTGTAGTGGGTACACCTAGTGTGCACATGTGTACAATGTGACATGAAGAAGCTGGAGCTACTGAGTGAAACAGTGTATTTGAGAAGAGTAAGGCACATGTGTACAATGTGACATGAAGAAGCTGGAGCTACTGAGTGGAACAATGTATTTGAGAAGAGTAAGGCACATGTGTACAATGTGACATGAAGAAGCTGGAGCTACTGAGTGAAACAGTGTATTTGAGAAGAGTAAGGCACATGTGTACAATGTGACATGAAGAAGCTGGAGCTACTGAGTGAAACAGTGTATTTGAGAAGAGTAAGGCACATTGTGTACAGGAACTCAGTACAAAAGACAATCTGGGAATCAAGTACCGTATACAGCAAAACTTTCGAGGAGGAAAACATTCGCGGTTTTCGCGATTATGCTGCCAACCGCGAATGTTTTCCCCTCGAATATTTTGTGTGCAAAAAACCTAAAAACTATACAGTTATACCTTTTTACATTTTGTAGGTCTTCATAGCCAGAGCAGCAGTTTTGCAAGCTCACACATTTGACGTTCTTTAATTGGAGAAAAAGATAGTGTTTGTTTGGGAACATTCCATATTTTGACGCTCAACACATGGCACTGTTTAAGTATGTCAAGCTCAAGAAACCGACTTTGCCAGATCTGGAGGGGTACTTAAGTGCTTATCACGTCTCACCAGGTGCTTAGCCACTATCCGCAAATGTTTTCCCCACGAATTGCAAGATTTCTATTTAACCGCAAATACTTTCCCGTGAATTGCAATGCTTCTGTGCGTCCGCGAAAGTTTCCCCCCTCAAAAGTTTTGCCGTATACGGTATCACCAGATGCTTCCTTGAATCCAAGTTCCAGCTCTCATGTGATGTGGCATCTTCATTTCTGCAAACAAAGTAGCCACTATGAAAAATACGGACGATTTCTGTTACGAAGGGAAGTCATCACGTGCTACCACCAAATCGACACTTTTCGCTGTCAGCAAAGATGAATGGGACACATAGGAGGACACTGGTAAGTCCATGAAGAATGCGTTGTAAGTACTGCGGTATGCCAAAAGGCACCTCTCGGGCTGAAGCGACGCCAAACAGTAAAAATATCAAGCCCGTAGCCTTAGCCATTATCAAGTTATGCTTGTCGGAAGGCATCAGTCAGTCAGTTACTCAGTCAGTCACTAGAAAATTCCATTAAATTTATGTTTAATTCCATAGCAACTTGTTGAAAGCATTTCGGGTCGATCTGAAGGGTTTTACCTAACCAATACTACCTCATCGTTGTCTGGGAAAGTGAGGCTGGAGTTTGGGTGATGTATTTTCGTGGGCCACGCCCACACCTTTGTGGTCCATACTATATGATACTCTTGGTACTGTGCAGTCTTAAAATACAGTATTGTCTTCTTTACTGCAGGTCATGATGGTGTTATTACTGGATTATGTTTTTCTCATACTAACCCAAACTTGTTGTTATCTTGTTCTAATGATAAAACTGTCCGGTACGTGATGATGTAATGGTCTTCATGGTAACTGTTGATGTCATACAGGTTATGGGACCTGAGGGGCAGTAGTCAAGATGTGACCATATTTAAAGGTACTGTACTTATCGTCATGGTAACTGTTGTAGTGTATTGTGATGTCTGGGAAAACTTCAGTCATAGAATTTTCCTGTGGTTTAAGGTGGTGGTCAAGTAGTTGAGGTGCCTCAGATAAGGCAATATTAGATATGACAACAGTTCTAAGTCAGTTTAGAAGGTACCGTACAGTGGGTTATGGGAATTCTCAAAGAGCAGCTGGTAAAATTAATTTTGTAGGCTTTATTTTAGAATGTTCAAACATCATATGTGGCACCAACAATAATAATTTTGATAGTGCACATTTAGCTGAGTGGATTGTTATTGAGATGTTGACCACCTGTAACGATGATATCAGGTCTACAGTGAAACATAGACCACTACACTATGGGAAATTTTGTTAACCGAACCAATGAGAGCATGAATTATTACACCAGAGGGATTCAAATCTAGAACAGTTTTAGGGATTGAAGAGGGATGGTCTGCTGTTACGAAACTGTTGCAGAGACATTTCTGTGTTTAATTATGTGTATTGTGTGCTCTGTAGATGTAATTATAAATTAAAAACCATCCAATCACAAGAGTTTAATAATTGTTTAGGATGTCTACATCAATAGCTACAGATATTATTGCCACAAGACTAATCTGAGAGTATGGGCCGTGTTCTACGTGATTAGAGATATAATAAACAGTTCTGTTTACACGATTCAAACAGCAGCTGAGTTATATGGCAGAGGTCAAGTGTGCATATCATGCCATCAAGCATTTTTGTGATCAATTAGAACAGCCAGCAAAGGACTTTCTATCTTTCCGCAAATGAGGTTGTTTAACCATAGATAATATACCCTAACAGGGATTAGTGACATGCTTGACATCTGTTTGACAATCCTCGTTACGGTCACGTGAAAGTATTACGTAGAGTAAAAACATGATGTAACGATAGTAACCGTATTATGCATCTATCAATGTCAAGCCCCACCTACCCCAGGTTGGGCAGAGGTGGGGATTTGCAAATACTAGATGACAAATTCCCTAACCTAACCCTAACCCTAAAGAAGTACACAACATTTGTGGAATGCTTGACTAGAATGAAACCAAACAACAAAGACTCTATGCATCCAGTGACATCCTGTATGTAGTATACATCCCAAGTAAGCAATAGCATACAAAATGATGAGTAGAAGGCCGAGTTATTCCATCATAAAATAACTATCCGTGGAAAAAGTATAACATCACAATGGATGGAACAGTACAAACACTTGTCGTGTGTCAATAATAAGAAAAAGAAAGGACTTCGTAAAGAATTAAAGAAATTATATTTCAGAAGGCTCAGTCTCACATATCAATGGTGTTTGGCCTAATTCCAAACATCCACAGCTTGTTGGTAGAACAATTCTATACAATGCGCACCGGAAACGGTTTGCGCATGCGTAGAAAACACCGTATAAGTACCCAACCGCGTGGTCACACTCGACCTTTTTTCAAGCTCACCGTAGTTTGTTGGTTGTCTACCTTCGTCTTCGAAGACTAAGATGGAATCGTTAACTACCGCTAGCGAAATCCTAGCACAGTTGAAACAGTTAACTGATGGAATGGCGTCGATGCGCCAAGATGTCGACGCGCTGAAGCATGCGAGCTCGCTACAGCGTGACGCCTCTGAGGAGGTTGTCGACAATGGGGACGCGAACGACACGGCAGACCAGTCTGCCTCGCTCCCCAGCCAGCCACTTGCCAACAGTAGTGGCTCGGCAGCCCACAACTCTACTCAACTCTCCTCCTGGGCCGAAGAGATGGAACTCAGGGATCCCCTGTTAGACGACGACGACGACGAGCCAGCCAAAGGAGCAGCTCCGATTAAAGTCGTTCCAGTGACGGACCGGACCAACCAGCTGCTAACTGAAGCGTTCACCAGCAAGATGACTGGCGCTGAGAGACGCACTCTGCGTGCCAGCTACACCCTACCGCAGAATGATCTGACAAGAGCCCCGTTCCTCGACGCAATGATGGCATCCGAGTGTTCCAAGACCGTCAGGTCAGCCGACCGCTCTCTGTACACGCTACAAGGACTTATCCTGGAAGCAGTGGGACCACTCAGCCAATTACTGGAAGCAGTGAACGACCCTAACTCGGATGTGACAATGGACCAGATAGGTGACGCCGTAGAGACGGCTATCACCCTCATAGCTAATGCCTCCAATAAGACATCCCTTATGAGGCGCACTAGAGTCCTTGAAGAATATAACAAGGAACTTGTGACATTCGCTTCAGCTGGAGAAAGGGACTGGACAAGTGCCGCCCCACGGCTGTTTGGGCCAAACTTTCTTAAGGAAGCAGCGGACTACCTGCAACACCTCCAGCTGATCTGTAAAGTGAAACAACCGTCCCAGGGTTTTCGGCAGCCCCCCTCTCGGGGTCAGCAAGGGGGGCAGAGGATCTCAGCCGTGGAGACAACCTCCGTACCACCGCCAGACCAACCGGAGGAGCTACCCTGTGGGGAAGAGGGCTCCCCCAAAGAAGAAATGACTAGAGCCAATACCTTGTATGAACATTGTATTGATGCCAAATTCAATTACTGTATTAAATCCTATGTTGGCCAAGGCAAAGAGTATGGGGTTCACTCCACCAGCACAGGTAGAGATGCCTGCAAGGTTGGCAGGCAGATTAACCCACTTTATCAACGCCTGGAAGGTGTTGACAACAGACAGCTGGGTATTACAAACCATCAAGGGTTTTCAAATCCCCTTTGTAGGGAAGCCTGTACAGGAAAGGAGGCCAAGAATGCCCTCCTTCCCATCAGAGCAATTAGCTCAGGTGCAGGAAGAAGTCTCCTCCCTGTTGGAGAAAGGGGCAGTGATGGTAGTAGACAGTCACCCCCCTCAGGCAGAATTCTATTCTGTCCTGTTCCTAGTCCCAAAAGGAGTGGAGAGATGAGGCCAGTAATCAACCTCAAAGCCCTCAATCAATGGGTAGAGACCCCTCACTTCAAGATGGAGGGCTTATCCACTCTCCAAGATCTGCTGAGGCAGGGAGACTGGCTAGCAGAGGTGGACTTGAAGGATGCATACCTAACGGTACCGGTATGCCCAGAACACCAATGCTACCTACGATTCACCATAGGAGAAGTGATTTATCAGTTCACCTGCCTTCCCTTCGGTCTTTCATGTGCCCCGTGGGCTTTCACCAAGATGATGAAGGCAGTGGTGACCTTGCTCAGGTCATGGGGGACCAGGATAATCATCTATATAGACGACATCTTAATAATGTCAGAGTCTGCAACATTAGCAGCACAGCACTTGGAGGTGTTAACACACATCCTAAAGTAAAGTGCCTGGGGTTCATCATCAACACCGAGAAATCAGTGATGACACCGACCCAGGAAATAGAGTTCCTAGGGATGGTGGTGAACTCCAACTCTTTGCTGGTCAGGCTTCCCGCAGACAAGCTGAAGCAGATCCGGACAGAGGCTGGCAGAATTTCAAACATGACCTCTCTGCCAGCCAGATTGCTCTCCCACTTCTTGGGGAAACTCAGCGCAACTACCCAAGCTGTCCCCCCAGCCCCACTATTCTACCGCTGCTTGCAGAGAGATCTTCAAGCAGCTCTAGCAGTCAGCAACCAGGACTACGAGACTTCCCTGTCCCTCTCACAGGAAGCACAGGAAGAGTTGTCCTGGTGGAGGGAACACCTACCCAAATGGAATGGGAAACCCCTCAAACGAGAACCGGAGCAGATAACCATCAGCTCCGATGCTTCCCAGAATGGCTGGGGAGCAGCCTGTGCAGAGACACGCACAGGGGGTGCCTGGTCAGCCAAAGAGATGGCCATGCACATCAATTCCCTGGAACTGCTTGTAGCCACTCTAGCAGTGAAGACCTTTCTAAAGAAGGCCTCAGGGATCTCAGTACTCTTGCAACTGGACAACGCCACAGCGGTGGCATACATCAACAACATGGGGGGCACAGTGTCAAGTCAGCTGACAGAACTGGCAAAGGAACTATGGATGTGGGCCCTGGACAGGAACCTAACCCTGGTAGCCCAACACATTCCAGGAGTGTCCAATACCATAGCAGATGCAGAATCCCGAACTCTCACGGACAGGTCAGATTGGATGCTCTGCCCTCAAATTTTTCAGACCATCAAGAAAGCGTTCGGCCCACTGGATGTGGACCTATTTGCCTCCAGACTGACACATCAGCTACCCCGCTTCTTCAGCTGGAGACCAGATCCCCTAGCGGAAGCAGTGGATGCATTCCAGCAGGACTGGGGTCGACTGAAGGGGTTTGCCAACCCCCCTTGGTGCCTGATCGGCAGAGTCCTGAGCCAAGCACGTCGCCAGCAAGCTCAGCTAGTGCTGGTAGCACCAGTGTGGAAGGGCCAGACTTGGTACCCAGTGCTCCTGGAAATGTTGTGGGACTATCCCAGACTAATTGCCCTGACCCCGGACCTGATTCAGCGGCCAACAGGCTCCCAGATGGAGATGGCCCCTCAACTAGCCGTATGGCCTGTCTCCGGGAAAGATTCTCTAGTAGCTGCCTTTCAGAGGAAGCTACTAAACTCCTGCTGCAGTCATGGCGGTCCAAGTCAGCCCAGTCATATGACTCACACTTCCGTAAGTGGGCAAGCTGGTGTGCTGAAAGGGGTTGTGATCCTGTATCAGGACCCGCCTCTGACGTAGCAAACTTCCTGGCAGAACTTCATAAAGAGGGCTACCAGTCAAGCTCGCTAAATTCCTTCAGGTCGGCCATCTCCTCTGCTCATGACCAGGAGGATGGCATCTCTATAGGCAAGCACCCCATGATATGTAGAGTGCTCAAAGGAGCCTTTAATGCCCGACCACCCTTGCCTCGCTACACTTCAACTTGGAGTGTGGAGACCGTCCTCCATTACTTAGAAAGCATAGGACCATCTACATCCCTGTCACTGAAGCTCCTTACCTTCAAGTTGACTATGTTACTAGCTTTAACTAGACCTTCTCGTTCAGCAGATTTAGCATCGCTGCAATTGGACCATCGGCAGTTCAACCCAGAGGGAGTAGTTTTCCTACCAGTAGCTCTAGCCAAGCAATCTAGGCAGGGGAAGCCTCTCAAGGAGTTTTTCTTCCCCTCGTTTCCCCATAACTCAGAACTTTGCCCAGTGGAAACACTCAGACGATATGAGGCAGTGACATTACCACTTAGGCCTCACAACACAAACAGATTGTTTATTGCTCTAGTCAAACCTCACAAGTCTGTGACCTCAGCAACCATTGCTCGTTGGCTACGGGAAGTGCTTCGGCTGTCTGGCATTGATGTAAGCATTTTCTCTGGCCACTCAGTTCGTGGGGCCTCAGCTTCAGCAGCAGCTGGCGTTGGCATCACCACTAACGACATCCTCAAGGCGGCAGACTGGAGCTCAGACTCCGTTTTTAGGAGATTCTATTATCGCCCCGTTAATGACTCAACCTTTGGAAGGGCTGTTCTAGCTTCTGGCTCCAAAGATACTTAGGTCTTTGGATACAGCTCGACTTCACCGGGCAGCTTAGAAGCTACAAACAACACCATTGATATGTGAGACTGAGCCTTCTGAAATATAATTTCCAAATGGCTCAGATCATGCAATGATTGCATGCTATTTGGAATTATATGAAGAAGGTGAAGTCGAGCATATCAATGGTCCCACCCACCCATTCCCCTTACCGTTCGCTTTCAAAGGTCGAAGTGTGACCACGCGGTTGGGTACTTATAGGGTGTTTTCTACGCATGTGCAAACCGTTTCCGGTGCGCATTGTTCCAAATAGCATGCAATCATTGCATGATCTGAGCCATTTGGAAATTATGAAGCGATCTATATAAAGCTGTCTGTCTGTCTCCAATGCCCTTAACTCAACAACCAAAGCACGTATCGACATGGGACTTAAACGAAATTAAGCACTCATCATCTGGCAACTCCAAGTTTGTTGTTACAAATCGCTACGTGCTTCCTTTCGTTCTCTATAAAACGTTGAAGGCGTTGGTGTAAAGGAAAGCTTGAGCTACATTCCTGTCTAAACCACGAACAAACAGCCAAAGCGTTAGTGCATAAAACTGTTAACCCAGAGGTCCCGGGTTCGATTCCTGCCCATGACAACCTTTTTAATCTTCAGTGCCACCTTTTCGTGACACACTTTTTCATGTGTCAGCTATTGATGATGATTATTCGGCAATCTGTGGACGTATTGACACGATTCACACGTGAAATGCTCACCATCCGGCTACGTCGCAAAGTTTATTGCAAGCTTCTACGTGCGTTCCTTTGTTCGTAACAGCACGTTGAAGGCCATGATGTAGAGAAAACTTCAGCTGCATTCCATTGCTAACCACACGATAAACAACTCAGCTGGTAAAGTACCTCCCTGAAGTTGTTGTGGTTACTGCTGTGTAGGGTGTGGGTTCGACATGATGGTGAAAATAAGGTTCACAATATCACCACGCATGCTACTCAGTTTAGGACATGATCTTTAATGCTTCATTCCTAAAGCATTGATTCATGTTATTGCAGTTAATGAAAATGTGAAATGGTCCTGTACGTAAGGCAGGTACCATGAATACAGGTATACGTATTGGTCTGTCTGTGTGTTTGTCCCATGTACAGTAAGTGTCTTCTCTTTGTAACTCCAATTCTTTGTGATGTTAATTCCTAAATTATAGCCAGGAAGTGTGTACCTGTGTGTTAAGTTTGCTCAAACCTTTGCTTGCAGTATAGCTACAACTGCTTTAATACTCTTTGTTGACCACATTATTACAGTGCCTGCATGATAAGGACAGCACCACATAATTTGCATATTATTGGTTTAGCAATTCTGCTGTTTAGTTAACCACATGTTGACATCATTTTAATTAGTGCTTGCATGATGGTCGAATAAGGTTTATACAAGGAATCACTATGCATGCCAAGGCCAGCTCAGCAGGGTGGGCCATGGCCCACCCAATAATTCCTGCCTCAATATTTTAACCATAACCATAGCAAACCAGTTTAATTATGCTGGCACCTGGTTTCCAATTGTCACTGGCCATGTTTCTCCTTGTAACAGCTGCTGTTCACGATTGTTATCTTACACCATGGACCTGGTAAAGTAATGCCCCTGGCCTTTATTTAGGACAGGCATTTATGGCATTATTCAGGTGTTTAATTAGGGCCTCAACATACGTGACAACACGTGTCGTCATTGAACTGGACAAGATTCATGGTTACTGAGTTTAGCTTCCTTCATTATGATGATAAAGAACTGTTTGCCAAACTTGCCACAGGTAGAGGAAAATGCATAGCTTATAAGTTATACAACATAGTTTTTTGTAGCTAAGTTTAATATTAACTGGTTGATTTACCAACATTGCATTGCCGGCAGCTTTCAACAAAATGGAAAGATGGACTGGTAATAATTTTAAGCTGGATACTACGTAGCTAGCTATAAGAATACTGATTACGTTTAACAAATTTTCTGTCATAATTATCATTTTCATTCTCAAGCATCTAAATTTCAAAAAATTTCCTGCGGGGGGCATGCCCCCAGACCCCCCTAGAGGGCAAAATGCTTTGCATTTTGCAAACGCAGTGTGCAGTGACTTTTACACCTTTCAAGAATATGAACAGTTTGGCCCACCCAATGTTAAACAAGTGAGCCAGCCCTGATGCATGCATGCTACATTAGTACATGATCTTTAATGTTTCATTCTCAATGTGGTGGTTCATGTTATTGTGGTTAATGTGGAATGTGAAATGGTCCTGCATGTAGGACATGTACCAATGCTAGTATCCTGTATTGTAAGATATTATATTTACTCGTAATACAGTACGATTGTTATAGTAGTAATAATAATAATATTGCGTCTATGGTTTATCACGTGGTTTCTTTCTGTAGCTTCCATGTGCAGGGTCTGTTGCCACAGTTACCTGAATTCGTATTGGCACCAGTATTCTTTAAAAACTGATGGCTTGTTGGATTGTCATTGCATCCTCCCTGAGCACAAGAAACTATATGCATACAGTGAGCAGTCTGGTTGACAGGTGATAACACATGTTGTTTCCAGGCTGTTTTGACTCTTTTTTCGAATCTGTGTTTATTGGTGAGGGCTTTGTTCAATTCTTCTGTTTTCACCTTCAGTTCTGTGCTGTGTTGCTGGCTACACCTGTAGACATTTAAGGCAAACATTGGAAAGAGAGAGCCACCAATTTAAAGAAGAAATGGTTCTATGTTTAATGGAATTGGTAAAAAGTCAAGACACAGTACAAGGAGGTACGGATGAGGAGTGGACTAATATGATTGACAGGGGTGGGCTCTGGCACATCAAGGAATGTACATATCAATTTTTCCATGTAGTTGAATCAGAAATGATTTGAAATACCTGCCCATCCAGCAGCACCATCAAAGCTTCAAATGATTCAAAGCATAACTGATGATGAAGATATCGAGTTTTACTGGCTTCTTGTAAGTGGCAATTTTGAGACAGATGACCCGGAATCTTGTTACAAAAGATTTTAATATGTTACATTGCGTGGCTTTTCGTATGCTAGTGGCTGGCTTGAAAAGTACAAACAACGTACTAAACAGTCTACACAACGTACCAAAGGTCTCCGCAGAGAGTTGGCACCAATACACATTAATTATGTATTATTAATTTGCATATCATTGTATCCATGTATGTGTACAAGCAGTGTATTATTAATATGTACAGGATCATATATAATCCATTAAAGAAATTTACATTGCGTTTACAATAACGTTTTATGTGGCAACTCAGATCTCTAATAGCAGGAATGTCTGTTTGAAAGAAATCAAACCTACAGTTTCCTACTAAGAAACAAGCGTACAAGCAAACAAACACACCACAGTCATAAGAATTTGACTGCCTTGGAATATTGTTTTCTTCAATAATTCAGTGGTATTGTCCAGTCAGCTTGGACAAGTAGCTTTTCAAAACCATTAAACAGTCAGGGTTTTCTTTCATAATAACAAGTTAGTTGTTTAAGCTACAACCAGGCACTGATGAGAAAGTGCTTCTTTGTCAATATCAGCAGTCGTTTGTTAATCAACTCCATCTTTTATGCCAGCAACAAACAAGCCATGACTCAACAGTATTCGTGTAACAAAATGCATTTTGCTAAATGTGAACAGATCATACTACTCCATCATTAGCTTCATGTAGTAGTTGATTACCTGCTGGAATTTGAAAGCAATAATATCATCTCATATGATTACGATAAACTAACTTGATCATTCAACCAATTGTGATTGTTGAGAATGTGAATGTCCTGGCTTTGTACCATAATGTACATCACTTGCTGTGCTGAAAACTGGCTGAGGTTGTACCAGTGTTGAAAGTGACACACAACATGCAGAGGTGGTTTTGACAGTGACACAGAATAGATTCAACTGATGGATCTGGCAATGAAGATTTGGCTGGTTGGACTGGAGATGAAGATTTGATTGATTGGACTGTTGTTGCAAGCAGTGAAGATTTTGCTGGTGTATAACTGACAGTTTCATCGTGCAATAAACAATCCTCACCCTATCTGATGGTGATTTTCTTTTTCACCGACGTTTTGGTAGTGGTTTGGTGTCTTCCATATCAATAGTCTGTTTCCAACCACGACAATTCCTTTGGAGACATTTCCACAAACTGAATTAATCACATAAATTGCCTGACTATTTTTACAAAATTGAACACGGTTGGGGTTTTCACCTGCTACTCTTCTTTGCCTTTGTACTCCGAATAAGGGTCTTGAGAAATCTGCTCACTTAGGAAGAAACTTACCCCAGGTACTGTTATACTGTACTAGCTCAACAAATGATTTAACCACAGAATAATACACAAGATTACCTATCACATGAGGATATCACACAGAAGTTTCTAATACCTGGTACATCTATTCCTTGACGTGTTTCTTTTGCTAATACCATCATGGACTTTGCCTGTGGAGAAAAGTCTTCCCTCTTCTGCACACTTTCTTCCCATTGTTTGAGATATGGGACAAATTCATCATAAATTACAGTGCAAATAAGCCAGTAAAACTATAGTCAGTAAAACTATAGTCAGTAAAACTAGTTACACCTCATACTAACAAACATATGGCAGTCTATTCACAATGTATACCTTGAGACGAAAGTCATCAACTTTTTTGTACAGTGACTGGAAAGACTTCTCCTTCCCACAATCCATATCAGTGACATTCAAAGAATCAAAAATTTATCAACCATACTGATGATAAATTTGCCGTCTCTTCGACTGTTTTGTCTTTGGAGTTTAACAAAGCTTTAGACACTGTTTCACTCACGACATATATACAATCAACAATTTGTAGCATGACAACAGAGACACGTTATTAATCTAGACTCTATACCTGTGCAGCTAGGTCAACAAGCATCTTTGAAAATGAGTTAAGCATTATGTAATTTTCCTGTCTTGCTTGATAATATAGATCTACCACATGCCATTGCACCACAACACAAACACTTTCAAAAAAGGATATTGCAGAATTTCAATAAGTGAGAAAACATTTCATGTACAACGCTTCATTTACTTTGGTTAAATGCTGAATTCAAATATGCAGCAAATATCCATCACTATATATAGGTGATGCTTGAAAGTGATGTTTATGTTCAAAATAGATTGTGGTACTACTAAAGTGAGGTTACTAAGGTTACTACTGTTAAGGCAATAAATATCTTAGCATTTAACCAGGAAAATACAATACATAAACTCACAACTATTGGTTTATACCCAGAGTCTTCTCTTTGAATTACAGAAACTATTTCATATAGTCTTAAGCAGATGTGGAGGATCTGATAAGAAATAAAAGTCCCTTCCATCATCTGCAAACACATTTGGAACCTTGTTCATCATGATCATTATGTAGTGTAGGTTACCTTGGCATCTATAAATATTCGGCACTCCCCGTGCTTTAAGCGTAATGTGCTCTAAATTTTGGCAAGTGCAGGAAAATTTCTAATTATAAGTGCACTAATTTTTCGGCACTTGGAGTACTAGTTAACAAAGGTCTCTTGAGTACTGAGGATTCCCAGTGACCTCACACAATATGCTACCTCAATGCTGGATGAAGCACCAAGTGTGAAATTGTTCAGGGAATGTGCCCAACGATATCATCGTGTGACATCACGTCTACCGCAAAACGATCTTTGTTTCTGTTCACGAAATAAAATCTCTCCTGGCCTCACATCTCCTTATAACATGTCTCAGATAACACTTTGTTAAGCCATGGAACACTTCATGCAGCATCTGGTAACAAGATTTATCACTAGATAGTTTAATACAGTGAAACCTCACTTAGTGGCCACCTCAGTAATGAGGCCACCTCATTATAGTGGCCAGGTCCAGCAAGTCCAAACGTATTTTCCATTATGTTACATTTATTTAATTTTCGTTATTATTATTATTATTATTAGCGCGTTAATAGAGCCACCTCATTATAAAGGCCAGTGGCCACATACCACTGGACCAAACTGGTAAAACTAATACAATGTTCCCTCAGTAAAGAGGCCAGCTGAGCAGGCAGTCAAGGTATCACTGCAAAAGTTGCTGCTCTTAAGTGCACATTTTAACTACTGAAAGTGGTACCCATTATTCTGGCAGTATAAACTTCATGCTTTTCCAGCCATTATGTCTCAAGTATTGCTGGAATAATTGGTACATCGTATGCTCCTACCTTTCTCTGTGATAAACTCTACATAGTGTGTTTAGTTAGATCAATTGTATACTGATGTTACAGTTGCTGGTTTGTTGAAAACCTCAATAATAAGGCCATTTTGTTTTATGGCTGCATTAATAAGGTTTTCGGTAATAGGGCCACCTCAGTAATAGGGCCACTTATCATGGGTCACATAGGTGGCCCTATTAACAAGGTTTCACTGTAATATTATTGATTGTGGTTTCTATTTTTTATTACTTGTTGAAATCCTTAATATTACGTCTGGGTGATTGTATTCAAAAACGATGTAGTATTGACATTGACCATCCCTCCTGGATAATGTAGGCAATAGCGCTGCTGCCAAGTGAGTGTTGCGGTATCATCAGTTCCGCCTGAAGGCGTTCCTGTTGGTCCCTGTAGAAAGAAATCCAGAAAGTAAATCACAAATAATATGGCCATGAAGTGTGCAGACTGTATTAGGGATAGATCCCTAAAAATTCGACAATAGCACCGGGTTGGTACATTTTTTCCTAATTGTTTGGCCAGACACGAACGGAATTACTGCCAAATTTTTAGGGAATCTATGGTAATTTCCATAATCTGCGATTTGGTGAGACTCCATCACAAGTACACAGAAACCTCCTAGCCTTTCAAGTCTGGACACAGCTTCCCACATCAGATCAAACATCTGACTACCACTAATATCACTGCACACAAACTGCACATACGAGTAGTTGAATTTGCACAAGAGGCCTCTAACCGTGAACACTAATTAACATTGTGGATGCCAAGGTTCAATCGGTTGTCTCATGCCTTTTCAAGTTCTAGTATCTGATTGTGTGTACTACCAAACCCTATCAGGGAACCACTGTGCTTGAGATGCATTTCATCCAAGACCAGTAAAACGTATTTGTTAATTCATGGCTTAGAAATGCTGTATATCAACAAGATTTCAGCTGAGTATCCTATTGTGGCAGAAATGTGGTGAGTGTAATCTCTAAGAGTTGATTGAGATGACAGTTTAATACAACCAGATTTGCGTAGTAGCTCATATGCCTTTCTGGATAGGTGCTTTAAATACAAACTCCACTTAATAAAGAGTGGATGCCATTTCATTGACTTGGTGTTGCTATATCCACTGGCTTTAATTTGTTCATCCCAAAATAATCTCTGGAAAGGCCATTCTGGGTATGAAGAATACACCTGTTTTGTAAATGATGTTGCCATCTTCTTCATATCATTGTGCAGCTCATCAGTCAGGATGACACCATCTTGCACAGTTGCTGTAGCCAACTTGTATTCTAATTGTACGACTTTACTACTCAGTTTTTGCTTTTCCTTCTGCGTTCGTGACATTCTCTCATGTTATTCTTAAGCATGTACAAGCAGTATGATTGCTGGGATCTGTCACGTCATCTTTATGGTCATGACAAGCCATGGCACACAAAGACTTGCGATACCTCTTGCAACATTCACATCTGGTGCTGCCTTTAGTTACCAACAATTCACAATAGATAAATTTCATAATAAGGAATTTTAAACCGTTGCCCCTAGCAACCTGAATTTGTAGGTGTGAATGTCAAAAGTAACGTCTCCAATTTTTAAAAGAATAGCATATATAGGTCATGAGATATGACATTTTAAAGTTTGCAGTTTTCCCATACATTATCTATGGGAGGGGGTAACAGTTGCCCCTTCTGGGTAATCACATGGATAATGTATGGGAAAACCACAAATTTCAAAATGTCATGATCTATATACTCTATCTTTTTAAAATTTGGAGAGGTTAATTGTGAGATTCACACCTACAAATAATCTTAAATTGAGAAATGACATTGATTGAATTTATTGTTTTCCCGCACATTATTTATGTGATTGCCCAGAAGGGGCAACTGTTGCCCCCTCTCATAGACAATGTATGGAATAGTGACAAACTTTAAAATATTGTATCTCATTATCTATATATGCTATCCTTTTAAAATTTGGAGATGTTACTATAGACACTTACCCCTACAAATAGTGTAAAATTCAGGTTGCTAGGGGCAACTTTTGTTATTATGAAATTCACCCATTGACATGACATACTGAAGATGTCTCCACTCTATTACAATCCAGGGTGTGACTACCTAATGAAGAGAGAAGCTTGTATATAATTTGCGAATGAGTTCATATATAAGTTTGCTATTACACTTTACACACGAACTACCTGTGGCATCTTTAATGCAATTCTTGTGAATGTTCAGTAGTGCCAAGAATTGTTCATCTGGATTTCCTTCACACATGCTAGCCTCAGACTATATTTTTAGAATATCCTTTACTTTAACTAGATAAATGATTTAGAAAATGTCTCACAAAAGATCTATGCTAAAGATTCAGAAATATACCTGTGTTTATTTCTGAGGTGTGTCCCTTAGAATTCCACAACATTCTTGATTGACACTCTGCCTACAATAGGAAACTATCCAAGTGAAATCCTCCTTTACTGCTAGTGATAAGGTGACCTCCAGACCAGTTTTAAAAATTTCAAGTTTGTACACAACCAATGTCCTTCATCTGTCCATCCTAATACAACTATTAACCATAACATTGTTAACATTTTCCATACCTGACGGTATACTGTAGTTCCCTGTTTCTCAAGTCTTCCATGTAAATCATCTATTGTTGTTAGTGGTGAATCCACAAAGGTTGAAATCAGTACAGAGATCTTCAAACAAGTAGGCTTGGGTTCTTGCTGTGGCTGCAGTGATTCATCGCCTGTGACAGTCCTGTTGTGAGGTTGTTTAGGCTTTGGCTTGAAGTGTTTTCTACTAGCTTCTTATGTCCCCGTCTGTCAGTCATCACTCTATTGTTAACCAGCAGTGACCTATAAGATCAAAGATAACTGATAATTATTAAGCACATGTAATTGCAGCACGTCATGCGTAATAGGACAGATTTCAGTTCTTTAACATTCAAAAGATCACCTAATTATGCACTAGAATGAGTGAATTACCAGAAACACACTAAAAATACAGCAAATGTTGTTTACAACAAGCTTTATAAACCCCAAACTTTACAGAATGCAACCACTCTAATCTTTCATAAAACCAGATTTGGCAAACACCAGACCAATGCTAAATCATTCGTATATGTTCTCTTAACTAGCAACCCTAACCCCCTAACCTACAGTAACAGTTCGCTACATTTTCAGCCTTTAAAAAATTATTGTGAACCCCAAACCACTTCCAGCAAGATGAACGTTATTGGTGCACAGCACATTTTTATTTTACCTCGGCACACTTAGTCAATCCATCTCAAGCGACTGTAACGCCAACAATGGTAAAGAATAACACCCGATTTCTTCACCTGGAACAATGATCCGTACAACACCTGAGCGGAAAACTAAAGTGTAAATGAGTACAACGCAGATCATTCCTTTGAAAACTGGCGGTACGTAGTCTCGGGTATGTAGTATATTATATCTATGGTTGTACTGAGACTTGTATGTCAAATAACACATCTATAATGAGAGAAAACAATTTGACTACAATGCTAAAATAGCTCATGTACAACTTGCCTGCAATATTGATTTGTTGCTGTTTGACTCTTCTTCGAAGTCAAAGTTTGTAGTTCTTTATCAAGTAGTCAAGTTACACTACCAATTAGCTACCATGACATCATGTGACACATCTTTACAGCAAATTTAATGTGGTGAAAAACCTCACCTCTATGCCGAGATCTTTGTACAGGGAATATCATATGACAGTACAAGTGTGGTGTATTAGTGGTATAATATTAGGATACTGTTTAAGATCAATGATGTCATTAGTTGGCAACTGCAAAACATTGACTCCATCACATAAACTTCAACATCAGTTGATAATCAGTTGTGGTAGAACCGGGGTGAAATAACTTTATGTATCACAGGAGAAGGTATTTGATATTGTTACTACACCAGATGAGTTTAGAAAATATCGCCATACCATCTAGAGTTAGATGACGGCTGATCAACCTGTTATTCCTACCTTTACCAGAGAATCTTGTAATTACAATAAAGTATTATTTAACATGTATCATCAAGCACTTTCCAAAAGAGAGTTCACTAAATACATCCATATATGGTATGTATTTGTGTTAACATGTATCATCAAGCACTTCCCAAAAGAGAGTTCACTAAATACATCCATATATGGTATATATTTGTGTTGTGATATTTTCTATAATATCATACCAGGTTTGACACCTCCCAGCTCTAAGTGTTGACTGATGCACTTAATGCTCATTACAGACCAACAGTGGGCTAGAACTCCCCTGCTCTTATTTTAGAGGGGGCTTAGCCCCTCCACTTTTTAAGACACATACATATAATATACTCTAATAGAACAGTCATATACTTTAATAGGTCATGTGCTAATCTTAAGCGCTATGAAATTTAATCTCCAAAGGATAATTTTCTGTGGGGGCACTAGAAAGCGTGTGTTCCTGAGCTTTACACATTGTATAAATTGTATCAACCAGTCACCACCCTGTTTAGCCCCCTCAATTTGAATTTTGTTGCTATGCCTCGATCTGTTTGAGACCTGGAGGAATATGTGTAGTTGTAGTGAGGCACATTATTTCAATGACATAATAACACTACTTCAACATTGTCACACACTCCACAACTCGCTGTACAAAAAATGCGAAAGAGCCACATATTCCATCTTGAAGCTACAAGTTGATATACTCAACATGCCCTTTCACAAGACCATCCTGGTGTTCTCAAGAGTAGCGTGCTCATTTGATGATGGGCTACGTCCGGGTGATGTTTTCTATCCCAACTTCCAACATGGTTGGCCAGCTTATTTTGACATCTCCATAAGCAACACTACTCAGCCTGCCTCTCTGCTTCCTGAGCTGGGGTAGCTGCTTCAGCTGGAGAGCTAGCCAAGGATGAGAAGCTTGTGGAGAAAGTGGGGTCTGATATTATTCCCAAGTGTGTTGGAGTCTGGACTGGACTCCGTTTGTTCTGAAGACTTTGTACATGATTGCTGACCATACCACACCTCACAGTGGTATTCCTCCTAAACTTGCAAGGAAGAATCTACTTCAGCAACTTTCTTTCTGTTGCATTATGGCAGAATGATTTTGAGGTATTGGGCACTTCAGGGCATTGATGACAATCGCCTTTTTCCTTAGTTGTATTCCCTTGCTATAGTATGTAGAATAAATAGTTAGTTATGTAGTTTTATAGTCTGTTTTGTTTTTTTCCATATGCGTATGTCTTAGTCTCTCAAATATTTCCGGCTGAAATTATCCCTGCAGAAAATTGTTTTTTAACTCCACCATTTAACGATGATTGGTACATTGTCTAGGTACATATTGCAGCAGTGACACTAAAATTTAATGATATCAGATCATTGTAATTTAATTGAGTGAGCGAGCACTTGACTGTCATATTAAACTCTTGTGTTGTAAACATATCAACTGTTACTATGTTGTAGTCAAACTGAATAAAAGTGTGGACTATGTAATAATAGTTAGAGACCTACCATGATGTTCTTCGTGATTTTAAAAACCCGAGGCAAAGCCAAAGTTTTAAAACAAAAATTCAAGTGGGCGGTCTCTAATTGGCATAGAAAATGGTGTGGTTTTATTTATACTAGTAGATAGATAGATTGATTGTGGGTTGAGTAGTGATGTGCAATAGTATCAATAGTGTGATAATCGTATCGTAGTGGTTCATTGTCGTGATATAATAGCTTGTGATTATCGTGAGCACCAATATTAGACATTCTTACCTCACCAGAATTACTCGAACAATTTAAGTATTCATTTGTTTATTCAATTATTTATTCTAATTGTTTTCTGAGATTGAACTTTGCTGTATTTTGGCATGACATGTATGCATTCGGGTATACAGGATGTGCCTTTACCTGTATTCATAGAAAATAAGTAAAATTAATGCTACATTATGCATCTAATCATTTGGATTTACTATCGTGATAACTATCGTATCGTGATGCAATTATCGTGATTAATTGATATAGTTGCAAAACTTATTATCACACATCACTAGGGTTGAGTAAAACATCCTCATGTAATCATATCTTGCACAAAACGTAAACCCGCAATCACTTTCTACACCATTTTCTAATAAAAGTTAATGCTATTCCCTTTTGATGTCACAACTTTTTATAGTTTTAACCTCAAATTTTGCAAGCCACACTGACTTTCCAGCTTGGCTGTTTTGGCATAGATGTTGTCACTTTGTAGCCCGACCAGCTTTGGAGCTTGTGGCGAATGTTTTATTAGAATATTTTCTACTATAACGCCTAAAACCACCAAGTTGTGATGGTATTGTACTTATGAACAAATTTACTGCTTACTGACCACCACATTGATTAACATAGCAACTACTAATCTATACTCATGGATGGTTATGGACACAACATTTGCACTGCTGAAGATGGAAGACAGTTGCAGTGTAGAGAGAAGGCTGTACTTGTCATACCGTAAGTCCTCTAAAAATTCGGCATATTTTTAAATCAATAATTTTCGTCTCGCCGAATTTCGGCCTATAATTAGATAGTAATCACCACTAATTTTAGTTGATCGACCACTCGTCACAGTATAATTGGTATCGTCGATATTAAGGCTAGACAACTCTGACGTTCTTGTCACTATCAGCATCCATCGAAAAAATAGCAAACGTGCCAAATTTTTTATTAGAGGAAACTATTTCACTGTTAGAATACGGGTGCCGAATAAATAGAGGGGCCAAATTTTTAGAGAACTTACGGTATCACTGTGGATCCTCCACAAAGTCTGAATTAATGACACAAAAACATCTGTGTATTTTATCTAACCACTTTACTATAACAAAATTAGGCCACCGAATTTCTTGGTTGGATCCAAAAGTGTTTTGTTACAACCACACATGTTGACTTCTTGGTCTTGTTTACTATCTCTGTGTCATCCTTGTAGCAAAGCCTCGGGTAGCACTAACAAGTTTTGACCTCAACTGTACAGATACTTTAATTGCTGCTGGAGCTGAATTGGTCGAGGAGGATGCTTATCTGTTCTTCTGGTAAGTGACTAGTGTATGCTTATTTGTTCTTCTGGTAAGTGACTAGTGTATGCTTATTTGTTCTTCTGGTAAGTGACTAGTGTATGCTTATCTAACACACTACACATGTTACACACTGTATTACACACATAGGGACATCAGGTCTCCTAAAGTGATGGGCAAGTTTTCAGAGTCACACAATGATGACATCACACAGGTGAGGTCATGTGATCTCACATCTGGATCATGTGATCCTATAACAGGTCAAATTCTGTCCATCATACCCAACACAACTAGCATCAGGCTCTACCGTTAGTAAATAGGGGTATCCCCTAGTTCCCTAGTAGTTTATTATCCCCTCAGGATGGACTAGTGTGTGTCTATGACATCACTGAACTAGATGAAGATGAAGCCATTGTGTCTGTATTGAATACTGAGTCCTCTGTGGTATGTCACCCCTTGTGTGTGTGTCACTGTGACCCTTTATGTGTCACTGTTACCCCTATGTGTGTGTGTCACTGTGACCCTGTATGTGTAACTGTTACCCCTCTATGTGTGTCACTATTACCACTGTGTGTGTAACTGTTACCCCTATGTGCATGTAACGTACACACACCTTGTGTATAGTGGTGTATATATGTGGTATAACTGTTACCTCCTTACACTGTTTGATTACCCTATGTGTGTGTGTGTGTGTGTGTGTGTGTGTGTGTGTGTGTGTGTGTAGTGAGTGTGTGTGTGTGTGTAGTGAGTGTGTGTGTAACCCTGTGTATAATGTGTGTGTAGTGGGGTGTATGTGTGTAACTGTTACCCCTATGTGTGTAACTGTTACCCCCCTTATACTATATTTGATGTAATGACCTGCAACACACACGTTGTATTGTACCATTACATGAGGGGTTTGTCATGTTACGTCATGTTGTGTGACATAATATGACATCACCCTGGTCCACTGTGACATGTACTTTGTCTAGTAGTGATGTAATCATCTGTAATACTGTTGGTTACTATGGTGATATATCAAGTACCGTATAGTAAAAAACTTTGGCGGTAAAAAAGTGTGAAGAAACCCCTCTGTTGAAAAAATTGGCAGAAAAAAACTTTGGCGAAATGAATGCTATTCGCCAAATTCGCCAAAGTTTTTTACCGCCAAAGTTTTTTACTATACGGCAGTAGTTAATATTGCTTGATGATGTCACTGTAAATATATTTTACTGCGCATACAAATAATCAAAGGTGCAGGGTGATTGGCAAGATCTCCCTAACTTTGGTATGTAGTGACTACAGATGGTAGAGCACCACACCCCCTTCACACCACTCCTTTGTCAAGTGTGATCCACCCAAAGATGTGCTGCCCCAGCTAACACATGAAGGAGGGGGGAATGCCCTACTGTCTGTAGTGTAATGTGGTGTAGTTACGATGTAATGATAAGGTGTTGTTAGTAACAACACTAAGTGACTGTCTCTGAGGAAACCAGCCTAGTCACTTATAGTACGTATTTGGAAGTATCGAGAAATGTCGGTTATGAGTGTTAGTGGTTGAGGCTAATTTTCACACTTTTTATACTAATGCCTTCCAGAGCAGCAGCATCCATTGTACAAGTAACACGTTTCCTCTCTGTGTTCAAAATGAAAGATAAACACATGCAGTGCAGATATACTCAACACTATCTGAAATGAAAGGAAATTTATAGCACAGGTCTTTATCTGACATCATGAAGGCTGTACAGACAGCTTCAGTATCCTCAGAGTTCCATTAAGGCCCCAACTGCTGATGGAGCTCTCCACTGCTTGTGAAAAACAGCCAGCAAATTTAACCCAGGCTGATTTTGACAGTGAAATTTGAATGTGTCTGTGTTTGAAGGTGAAAATCAAACTTCCTGTTGTGGGTGATAAATCCCATTTTCCCAGACCTACTATGCTGTGTGTATATGACATCACCACACTGATTGTTTCAACAAACACTAGTTCATTCTGTAGCTAGTAATCCACACTGTTAGTACTGTGGGTTGCTCACTTGCGTATGGTGATTTATAAACGATATGTTCTCTTAATGACATCACGTTGTAATATGGAAGAAACAAATAGATTTGGTAATCGTTACATCGCATGTAACTTTATGTTGCACAATTCTACATGGTTAGGACACTCTCCAAGTTAGTCAGCTGTAACTAGCTCTGGGCCTGTCAGCAATTCTGTTAATACATAGTACGCTATAATTGCCAAGCCTTAACTGTCTGGCAATTATAAAGATGACATCTCTGATAGAATCAGTTGCTATATTATCATTTGTTCATCATACTGTGGTTGCTATGAGCAATGTAAGTCATG
>NC_089279.1:1067500-1077500 GCF_963678975.1 Dysidea avara
CTGAAAGGTGTAGTGCTGAAAGGTGTGGTGCTGAAAGGTGTGGTGCTGAAAGGTGTGGTGCTGAAAGGTGTGGTGCTGAAAGGTGTAGTGCTGAAAGGTGTAGTGCTGAAAGGTGTAGTGCTGAAAGGTGTGGTGCTGAAAGGTGTGGTGCTGAAAGGTGTGGTGCTGAAAGGTGTGGTGCTGAAAGGTGTGGTGCTGAAAGGTGTAGTGCTGAAAGGTGTAGTGGTGAAAGGTGTAGTGCTGAAAGGTGTAGTGCTGAAAGGTGTGGTGCTGAAAGGTGTAGTGCTGAAAGGTGTGGTGCTGAAAGGTGTGGTGCTGAAAGGTGTGGTGCTGAAAGGTGTGGTGCTGAAAGGTGTGGTGCTGAAAGGTGTGGTGCTGAAAGGTGTAGTGCTGAAAGGTGTAGTGTTGAAAGGTGTAGTGCTGAAAGGTGTGGTGCTGAAAAGTGTGGTGCTGAAAGGTGTGGTGCTGAAAGGTGTAGTGCTGAAAGGTGTAGTGCTGAAAGGTGTAGTGGTGAAAGATGTAGTGCTGAAAGGTGTGGTGCTGAAAGGTGTGGTGCTGAAAGGTGTAGTGCTGAAAGGTGTAGTGCTGAATGGTGTAGTGGTGAAAGGTGTAGTGCTGAAAGGTGTAGTGCTGAAAGGTGTGGTGCTGAAAGGTGTAGTGCTGAAAGGTGTAGTGCTGAAAGGTGTAGTGGTGAAAGGTGTAGTGCTGAAAGGTGTAGTGCTGAAAGGTGTGGTGCTGAAAGGTGTGGTGCTGAAAGGTGTGGTGCTGAAAGGTGTGGTGCTGAAAGGTGTAGTGCTGAAAGGTGTAGTGGTGAAAGGTGTAGTGCTGAAAGGTGTAGTGCTGAAAGGTGTAGTGGTGAAAGGTGTGGTGCTGAAAGGTGTGGTGCTGAAAGGTGTGGTGCTGAAAGGTGTGGTGCTGAAAGGTGTGGTGCTGAAAGGTGTGGTGCTGAAAGGTGTGGTGCTGAAAGGTGTGGTGCTGAAAGGTGTAGTGCTGAAAGGTGTAGTGTTGAAAGGTGTAGTGCTGAAAGGTGTGGTGCTGAAAAGTGTGGTGCTGAAAGGTGTGGTGCTGAAAGGTGTAGTGCTGAAAGGTGTAGTGCTGAAAGGTGTAGTGCTGAAAGGTGTGGTGCTGAAAGGTGTGGTGCTGAAAGGTGTAGTGCTGAAAGGTGTAGTGCTGAATGGTGTAGTGGTGAAAGGTGTAGTGCTGAAAGGTGTAGTGCTGAAAGGTGTGGTGCTGAAAGGTGTGGTGCTGAAAGGTGTGGTGCTGAAAGGTGTAGTGCTGAAAGGTGTAGTGGTGAAAGGTGTAGTGCTGAAAGGTGTAGTGCTGAAAGGTGTAGTGTTGAAAGGTGTAGTGCTGAAAGGTGTGGTGCTGAAAGGTGTGGTGCTGAAAGGTGTGGTGCTGAAAGGTGTAGTGCTGAAAGGTGTAGTGGTGAAAGATGTAGTGCTGAAAGGTGTGGTGCTGAAAGGTGTAGTGCTGAAAGGTGTAGTGCTGAATGGTGTAGTGCTGAAAGGTGTAGTGCTGAATGGTGTAGTGGTGAAAGGTGTAGTGCTGAAAGGTGTAGTGCTGAAAGGTGTGGTGCTGAAAGGTGTAGTGCTGAAAGGTGTAGTGCTGAAAGGTGTGGTGCTGAAAGGTGTAGTGGTGAAAGGTGTAGTGCTGAAAGGTGTGGTGCTGAAAGGTGTAGTGCTGAAAGGTGTAGTGCTGAAAGGTGTGGTGCTGAAAGGTGTAGTGCTGAAAGGTGTAGTGCTGAAAGGTGTGGTGCTGAAAGGTGTGGTGCTGAAAGGTGTAGTGGTGAAAGGTGTAGTGTTGAAAGGTGTAGTGCTGAAAGGTGTAGTGCTGAAAGGTGTGGTGCTGAAAGGTGTGGTGCTGAAAGGTGTGGTGCTGAAAGGTGTGGTGCTGAAAGGTGTAGTGCTGAAAGGTGTAGTGCTGAAAGGTGTAGTGCTGAAAGGTGTGGTGCTGAAAGGTGTGGTGCTGAAAGGTGTGGTGCTGAAAGGTGTAGTGCTGAAAGGTGTAGTGCTGAATGGTGTAGTGGTGAAAGGTGTAGTGCTGAAAGGTGTAGTGCTGAAAGGTGTGGTACTGAAAGGTGTGGTGCTGAAAGGTGTAGTGCTGAAAGGTGTAGTGGTGAAAGGTGTAGTGCTGAAAGGTGTAGTGCTGAAAGGTGTGGTGCTGAAAGGTGTGGTGCTGAAAGGTGTGGTGCTGAAAGGTGTGGTGCTGAAAGGTGTAGTGCTGAAAGGTGTAGTGGTGAAAGGTGTAGTGCTGAAAGGTGTAGTGCTGAAAGGTGTAGTGCTGAAAGGTGTAGTGGTGAAAGGTGTGGTGCTGAAAGGTGTGGTGCTGAAAGGTGTGGTGCTGAAAGGTGTGGTGCTGAAAGGTGTGGTGCTGAAAGGTGTGGTGCTGAAAGGTGTGGTGCTGAAAGGTGTGGTGCTGAAAGGTGTAGTGCTGAAAGGTGTAGTGTTGAAAGGTGTAGTGCTGAAAGGTGTGGTGCTGAAAAGTGTGGTGCTGAAAGGTGTGGTGCTGAAAGGTGTAGTGCTGAAAGGTGTAGTGCTGAAAGGTGTAGTGCTGAAAGGTGTGGTGCTGAAAGGTGTGGTGCTGAAAGGTGTAGTGCTGAATGGTGTAGTGGTGAAAGGTGTAGTGCTGAAAGGTGTAGTGCTGAAAGGTGTGGTGCTGAAAGGTGTGGTGCTGAAAGGTGTGGTGCTGAAAGGTGTGGTGCTGAAAGGTGTGGTGCTGAAAGGTGTGGTGCTGAA
Organism: Dysidea avara; assembly: GCF_963678975.1. Taxonomy (NCBI): domain Eukaryota; kingdom Metazoa; phylum Porifera; class Demospongiae; order Dictyoceratida; family Dysideidae; genus Dysidea; species Dysidea avara. The sequence goes on from NC_089279.1 coordinate 1,070,236, forward strand.
AGGTGTAGTGCTGAAAGGTGTAGTGGTGAAAGGTGTAGTGCTGAAAGGTGTAGTGCTGAAAGGTGTAGTGTTGAAAGGTGTAGTGCTGAAAGGTGTGGTGCTGAAAGGTGTGGTGCTGAAAGGTGTGGTGCTGAAAGGTGTAGTGCTGAAAGGTGTAGTGGTGAAAGATGTAGTGCTGAAAGGTGTGGTGCTGAAAGGTGTAGTGCTGAAAGGTGTAGTGCTGAATGGTGTAGTGGTGAAAGGTGTAGTGCTGAAAGGTGTAGTGCTGAAAGGTGTGGTGCTGAAAGGTGTGGTGCTGAAAGGTGTAGTGCTGAAAGGTGTAGTGCTGAAAGGTGTAGTGCTGAAAGGTGTAGTGGTGAAAGGTGTAGTGCTGAAAGGTGTAGTGGTGAAAGATGTAGTGCTGAAAGGTGTGGTGCTGAAAGGTGTGGTGCTGAAAGGTGTAGTGCTGAAAGGTGTAGTGCTGAAAGGTGTAGTGCTGAAAGGTGTGGTGCTGAAAGGTGTGGTGCTGAAAGGTGTGGTGCTGAAAGGTGTAGTGCTGAAAGGTGTAGTGCTGAAAGGTGTGGTGCTGAAAGGTGTTGTGCTGAAAGGTGTAGTGCTGAAAGGTGTGGTGCTGAAAGGTGTGGTGCTAAAAGGTGTGGTGCTGAAAGGTGTGGTGCTGAAAGGTGTGGTGCTGAAAAGTGTGGTGCTGAAAGGTGTGGTGCTGAAAGGTGTGGTGCTGAAAGGTGTGGTGCTGAAAGGTGTAGTGCTGAAGGTTATTTATTTGAATTTTGTGGACAGACAAACAATATTTGACGTGTCCAGGGGACTAGCCTCCAATCACAATACATGCTACACCTGATATAAACAGATGAAACCAACTGGATCATGGTACTAAATATCCTTCATCTCTTTGATATACATTGAACTCTACAGTGGACACTTTGCAATCCATTGTACAATCTATATTTAGAGGTTTTGCTCTTTTAGAAATAAAGACTTGTTGTGGGGACAAAATCTTTGTCCTTATATGGAGATGTTTTTTTATTGTGTCTTTTCTTTGGAGAGTCCTTGCGAATTTTATTATACGGACTTCACATCAACTCATGTGTTGCATACCATATTAGGCCACACTAACTTAATTAGATATTTCATTGCCCTAACCCTGTGGACCTACCCACCTTTTGGTAGAATAAAAAATTATATTAGTTATAAGATAAAACTATTATTTTGAGCAAGAGTTCCAATAATATTTTGTAACAGGCATCTTGTCGAAATGCTCTGTAGTTTCAAACAAACTATATGTTTTAACACGACCATGCCTTTCAATTTCTACTGTATACGTGATTTAGTTGGTGAGAATAGACAAATTTTAGCATTGTGTACTAAAATTATATCCTACCAATGCATTTTGCCTCTCACATGACCAATAAAAAGCAGCCGTTTACCAAATAACAGCCCCCAATATGCTTTATTTTACAGCAACTTACCATTTTGCCAAGTATAATCTGCCAAATATATCTATCTAGCTTGTTATGCACCCCCACAACCACTGAGACTACTGGACACAGAGTGGTGTAGTGTAGAGTTGGTGGTTGGTCAAACTCATGATCACTCATTGCGAGGCGTGCCACCCATCTCCAGTTGTTTCCACACAATACTACACTGGTATGGTACAGATGGTAGTCATGCTAAACTAGACCTTCGTAAGCTGATCCGTAAAGCTGCTAAGGATGTGAGTGTGTGTAGTAGTGTAGTGTAGTGTAGTGTAGTGTAGTGTAGTGTAGTGTGTGTGTAGTGTAGTGTGTGCTGTTTAGTGTGTACAGGGAAACTTTGTCTTCTGAATTGACGATACAATAGAAGACACTTCCATAATATGGACACATGTTGGTACCAACAGGTCCAGCCCCATAAAGTGAGGATAACTTCTTTATTGTAGCAAAAATAATTGTGGTCCTAGATTGTCCATTACAGAGAGGTTGTCAGTGCATTCATTATTACAGAAGCCTGAGTATTAATTTCTTGTAGTCGACACTTGAACTAGCCTAAAGAGATCTAGCAGTAACATAATCTGCCACCAGTCTCAAGTAAATCTCCTTATAAACTTATTAGCCCCCATGGTCTTCATGTAGCACTACTGATAAAATCCTTAACTGGCGAGAAGTTTGTGTTGTGTAAATGGAATACAGAGGAAATGTTCCAGCTGTTTTGGCTTCTTTGGTGCAACATGTTGAGCTGAGCCCTGAAAAATTAGCAAGAAGTTATCAGCCAACTAGGTGATTAGTGATGACAGTAAAGATGACATGTGGTTTGGCTCCAGCACAAGTTCAGGAAAGTGTCAGAACAGACTATACACTTTTATGGGTTCCTCATAGGCAATATATGGTTGGTCATGAATAAATTAGAGAGTAAAATGGTTTTTGGAATATTTTTAGTGGGTCAAGCAGTATTACAAATGAGCCAAATTTCAAGAACTCACATAATTCTATAATGCTTTTGAGAGTTCGGTTCGACAAAGTCACCACCTGGCCTGGAATTGTCAACAGTTGCAATGTCATGATAGTGACTACCACCTGCTATATGAGCTTTTCACAGATTCCTAGTGAGATATCATATAAATGAGATCCTGTCTTTATTGTGGGATAAGTGTAGTAGTTGTACTGTAGTAACCTGGGCCCCAAATTGTGCACTTTATCATAAAACCACAAAACTGTCTACATATATAGTACTGACATCCATTTTAGATATAGTTCCATAACAGATCTGACCTTTTGGTAACTTTTATGGCTATTTTAGCACAGAAAAATTGATCATTTCTGTCTTTAACTCCCTTAACTTGTTGAAACGTGATGCCGAAATAAAGGTTTTGTTAAACTTGGTTTTATTGAAGTCAATAGGTGATTTCATTCTGAAGTTATGGTCACTTTTATTAGTTGCAAAATTCTTTCAATTTCATGAATTTCCTGGGGCTGGTAAATCATAGGTAATACAGAGGATCGTAACTTCGGAATAAAATCACTTATTGACTCAAAAAAATTTGTCTCCTTTACTTTGGTATGATGTTTTAGCAAATTATTGCCTCAGGCAGAAATGATCAATTAATGTCCACGAAGGTCACCAAAGGTGAAATTTATGATGTTACTGTATGTAAAACTACATATCACGAGGAGTTACTCTACTTATGTGGACATTTTCATGGTTTTATATATGTTGGTTGTGCCACTCTCAATTGTCTGTTTCCTCATTACAGAGTTTGACAAACTTCTTGCAAACAAGTGAAGGTCATTGTGAGCATGAGATCAAGAGATTGGAAACTGCATTTGATAAAGGATTGATCATTAGCTGGAAAGTTAGTTGATGCATTTGTGCCCAATCTTCCTAAATGGGTAGTCACTTTAGACTATTATTTCTGTCACTAACAATCCTTGATCACCTAGTGTGTTTTGTTTGATTGTTCCATTAGGATAACCCATGACTGCAAATGTGTATTCTATCAGGGTGATTTATCTGATCCCTGGAACTAAACTCTGTTCATATTACCTGGACCATCAATACCTTTTGTTGCATACCTACTGTGATATTTAGCATGGCACCATAAAAAAGCAAACAAGAACTTGTAAGTTATCAGGCATCACTATACCTTTTATACTACTGGGTGACTTTTGGCAGTTGCTGGTGCTCACTAATCACAAGTAGGCATTATTTGAAATATCATTGTCAACCCACTAACCTACCTCAACCTGTCTTTGGATTAGCCCACCCACCTTGACTGTAATGGTTTATGGTATGGATGTTTGCATGTGTGGAGGAGTTTTAGGATTGAGGAGAAATATAGAAATAAACTAGAAAACTCACCTATACCTGCAACTATACCGTCAGATGTAGCTGATGCCTACAAGTCACTTATTGTTTTGATTCTACAATCATATAATTCATTTTGCCTAGCGCTTGTTTGTTTACTTTTTTGGTAACATAATCATGATTAGTGAACCTGTACATATCACATCAAAATAAAATAGCACCACATTTGAATGTGCTGCCTGACTATCAAATACTAAAATATGTGGTGGCTTTTTTCAGCATGTTCTGCCTATTGCAAAGAACAGTTTGAAAAGTGCCGCCTATATGTAATCAATCTATTTGCTGTGAAAATTACAGATGATTCCCAGTATAATAGTTAGTAAGTAGTCGTGACCCACTACCCACAAATCAACATACCCGTAGACTCTGGTTATTAGGAGCATGCACTTATAATTCTAGGAGGAATCATTTGTGAAATTTACTATACTTGTTAAGCGCATGCGCTTATAAATTATGGTAAGGAATTTCTGCTAGGAGGGCATTAGTTGTGCCCACTACAGTTTTCAAGCGATTTGAACACCAGTAAATAGTTTGATTTAGTTGTGGAAATGGAAATCCTTATAAGTCAGGTAGCTACAGCTATCGTTATTAGCTACAGACGGCAGTATCGGCTAGACATGACAGCTTGTACGATGGGCCTGGTGAGGCATCGAGTGTGCTGTGACATGTTTGATTCGTTCTGACAATTTTTGCTGCAATTCTATGTAGTACGAGGTTGCAGAGACGATTTCAACCATATGCGCTTAACAAACAGGTGTCTAGCACAAGTACACCATATGGCCTAAATATTTCGAGGGGCAAATATTTCAAGGTTGAGCAATGTAGCTAAAAATAAAATTTTCGGGGATGTGCAAACATTCCCAAAATGTATTAGACTATATGGAGGTCTAAATATTTCAAGGCTAAAATTTTCGTTGATAACCCTCGAAACCGTGAAATCAGCAAAATTTTCCCCCTCGAAATATTTAGGCTATACGGTACCACATGCGCTTAATAACCATGTGCGCCTATTAACCGGAGTCTACGGTAGTTAGTGGAGAAAGAAATTTGACACAAAGGAGAACAAAGGTATTTGTATAGTACATGCACTGTAGCAACTGTGGTGGGCATTTTAGGCCTACTAAATGTTGAACCATATTTAGTTATGCTTGGCTGAAGGCATCAGTTAGTTTTTTCAAGTAAAACAATTTGTTAAAACTTGGGTCACTCTGAAGGCTTAATTAAGCCTAAATAACACTGCCAAGCATTTGTCAAAAATGAGGTTTTTCCTGTTTTAAATAAACTACTACCATACTGTATCTTTTTTGTACTGGTTATTTCAGAGTATCAGTTACAACGGCACATTTGATAAAGTGATCAAGAGCAAATATTATAGACGTAAACATGATAGGAATCCTCAAGAGGTGACTCAGAGAAACTACTACTCAGTTGACTTCTACCTCCACATGACACACCATTGTGTTATTGGTGACCACACATTACTACTAACATTTAAACTGGATAAATCTCATGTTCACACCGATGATGATGTGCTTGTGGTGAGTCATGTGGTCCCTATAGTGGATTGGTGATTGACTTGTGATGTACAGGATGTCATGACCATGTGCTATCTAGGGTGTGTCCCACTATAAAATCATGTGGCACAATAAGATGCATATGTATGCACTTTATGCTGCTAGAATAAAAAGCAAATGTAAAGGATTCATACTGGAAGAAAAGTATTATTATTGTAAAATAAGCTTACTGGGTAAACAGATTCACCAACTAGATATTGCAGCTATCCATTCTCTAAGATGTTCACTCACAAATACATTTTGTGCACTCTACTTATTCTTTAACATTGTATTACACTTGCAGTAGGATTCTGGTAGGTATAGTCACTTGCTGCCTATTACAAGGTACACGTAGTCTATGTACAAAGTGCAGCATAAAAATCACAAAAAGTACACTTTTGCTGTGGTGCATGAAATATTCTGCTTAAAAATGTTTTTGTAATCGAATGCTCAACACCATTTTCCCCATAAAACATCATGAAATCCAAAGCCATAGTAATTTTTTGCAAGACCACACCAAGATTGCACCTGGTCTGTAGTTGAGTTCAGTGAGAATTCCAGACCCCAGGCTGTGTGGCACATCAGGGACTAATTGTCTTGGTTGCAAATAGTGTTACTCTATTAGTAGTTGGTATCAGTTATCAAACTACAAATAAAAATACTACCAAAACAAGGCAGGGATAACAGGCTGGAGATAGCATTGAGCATAACTCTAGTATGGCAGGTGTAGTTAAACAATGAGCAACAGCAACTTATCACGTCTGCAGGAAACACTCTAATAGAACAGTCACCACACAACAAAATATGTGTAGAACAATTTCACACTGCCAACATAGGTCAACAGTACAACAAATACATCAAGTAGTGTAAAACAATATAGCTATGTATGAGGAAGCATAAAATTATATACATGGCAATTATTGATATCAGTACTTGTTGCAGTGAAATGCGATGTGTGGAGTATTGGTATCAGATGGGTGGGTAATTTGCTGTGTCACTAATTGTAAGTTGTCTGGGGATTTCCCTGATCAAGTTTCCATCTGACCTAGCTGAGATATTTCTACATTCAACAGTTTCAATGTGGCTACAGGCTTTAGTCTTCTTGTGAGCTCCTCCCTAATGAAAGTAAAGTTAAACTTTGATTCGCAGGGTTCTCCTTAATTTAGTAACCTTATAATTTAGACTACAACCTGCAACTGTTGTGCAAGAAGTGTGGTAGAAACAAGCCCATACAATATTCCTTTTATTGAGTATGGCTGTTACTCTCATGCGTTGCCATTGTTACCACATTACAAATTTCAATATGTAACTTGTTGAAGTCTAATAGTACTAAGGTGTTTAGTAATGCTACTTCATTGTGTAGGTTGTCCCTTGTTCCAACTTGGATGAGTTTTTGAATCCTGTGGTACATTATTCAGTGGATGGGTTCAATGTTTCATTCCCTGACCTTGAATTGGTACCATGTTACAATGGCAACCATCTACCTCACATCAGGTGATCCACTGGTTATTACATGCCATTAGTTCATTTTGGTTGCCATAACAACAGATATTTGTACAGTTGCTGTTACATAACTCAGCGTCCACCATGGAAATATCACTCTGTAAATAAGACAAGACAAGTACGGTGAGTTATTTTAGAAAGTGTCCTTGTATGTGGATAAAATTTTTGAAGGACTAAGCTAATCAATATATTTTTTGTGTAAAAGTGCAAATCTTTGTGATCCCTAATATACAGTTATTATTGTACTGAATATTTATAACACTGTCAGGGTTTACCTGTAAACCTAGTGGGAGGGGATAAGAGTCCCCATCCCCCCACCCCTGACAATATCCTGACATGAGTGATATTGAAGATGTAGTGCAATTGAAATTG